>NW_016809106.1:720964-739690 GCF_001698545.2 Rhinopithecus bieti | reverse complement strand
AAAAAAAAAAAAAAAAAGGCAGGGGTTGCAATTCTAGTCTCTGATAAAACAGACTTTAAACCAACAAAGATCTAAAAAGACGAAGAAGGGCATTACATAATGGTAAAGGGATCAATGCAACAAGAAGAGCTAACTACTGTAAACATATATTCTCCCAATACAGGAGCACCCAGATTCATAAAGCAAGTCCTTAGAGATCTACATAGAGACTTAGACTCCCACACAATAATAGTAGGAGACTTTAACACCCCACTGTCAATATTAGACAGATTGAGACAGAAAATTAACAAAGATATTCAGGACTTGAACTCAGCTCTAGATCAAGTGGACCTAATAGACATCTAAAGAACTGTCCACCCCAAATCAACAGAATGCACATTCTTCTCAGCACCACATTGCACTTATTCTATGACTGACCACATAATTGTAAGTAATACACTCCTCAGCAAATGCAACAGAACAGAAATCATAACAAACTGTCTCTCAGACCACGGTGCAATCAAATTAGAACCCAGGATTAAGAAATTCACTTTCAATCACACAACTACATAGAAATTGAACAACCTGCTCCTGAATGACTACTGGGTAAATAACAAAATTAAGGCATAAATAAATGAGTTAGTTGAAACCACGGAGAACAAAGACACAATGTACCAGAATCTCTGGGACATCATAGCTAAAGCAGAGTTTAAAGGGAAATTTATAGCACTAAATGCCCACAGGAGAAAGCAGCAAAGATCTAATATCAATACCCTAACATCACAATGAAAAGAACTAGCAAAGCAAGAGCAAACAAATTCAAACGCTAGCAGAAGACAAGAAATAACTAAGATCAAAGCAGAATGAAGGAGATAGAAACTCAAAAAAAAACTTCAAAAAATCAGTGAATCCAGGATCTGGTTTTGTTTTAAAGATTAAAAAATAGATAGATTGCTAGTCAGACTAATAAAGAAGAAAAGAGAGAAGAATTATATAGACACTAAAAAAATGATAAAGGGGAGATCACCACTGATCCCACAGAAATACAAACTACCATCAGAAAATATACTTCTGTGCAAATAAACTAGAAAATCTAGAAGAAATGGATGAATTCCTGGACACATACATCCTCCCAAGACTAAACCAGGAAGAACTTGAACCCCTGAGTAGACCAATAACAAATTCTGAAGTTGGGGCAGTAATGAATAGCCTACCAACCAAAAAAAGTCCAGGTCCAGAAGAATTCACAGCCGATTTCTACCAGAGGTAAAAAGAGAAGCCGGTGCCATTCCTTCTAAAACCATTCTGAATAATAGAAAAAGAGGGACTCCCCCTAACTCATTTTATGAAGCCAGCATAATCCTGATGCCAAAACATGGCAGAGACACAACAAAAAAAGAAAATTTCAGGACAATATCCGTGATGAACATCAATGTGAAAATCCTCAATAAAATACTGACTAACTGAATCCAGCAGCACTTTTAAAAGCTTATCCACCACGACCAAGTCGGCTTCATTCCTGGGATGCAAGGTTGGTTCAACATACCCAAATCAATAAATGTAATCCATCACATAAACAGAACCAATGACAAAAACCACATCATTATCTCAATAGATACAAAAAAGGCCTTCGATAAAATTCAACACCCACTCATGCTAAAAACACTCAATAAACTAGGTATTAATGGAACATATTTCAAAATAATAAGAGCTATTTATGACAAACCCACAGCCAATATCATACTGAATGGGCAAAAGCTGGAAGCATTCCCTTTGAAAACTGGCACAAGATAAGGTTGCCCTCTCTCACCACTCTTATTCAACATGGTGCTGGAAGTTCTGACCAGGTCTGTCAGGCAAGAGAAAGAAATAAAGTGTATTCAAATAGGAAGTCAAATTATCTCTGTTTGCAGATGACATGATTGTATATTTAGAAAACCCTGTCATCTCAGCCCAAAACCTCCTTAAGCTGATAAGCAACTTCAGCAAAGTCTTAGGATACAAAATCAATGTGCAAAAATTACTAGCATTCCTATACACCAATAACAGAGAGCCAAAATATGAGTGAACTCCCATTCACAATTGCTACAAAGAGAATAAAATACCTAGGAATACAATTTACAAGAGATATGAAGGAATTCTTCAAGGAAAACTACAAACCACTGCTCAAGGAAATAAGAGAAGACACAAACAAATGGAAAAACATTCTTGCTCATGGACAGGAAGAATCAATATCGTGAAAATGGCCATACTGGACAAAGTAATTTATAGATTCAATGCTATCTCCATCAAGCTACCATTAACTTTCTTTACAGAATTAGAAAAAACTAATTTCATGTGAAACCAAAAAAGAGCCACTATAGCCAAGTCAATCCTAAGCAAATAGAGCAAAGCTAGAGGCATCATGCTACCTGACTTCAAGCTATACTACAAGGCTACAGTAACCAAAACAGCATGGTACTGGTACCAAAACAGATATATAGACCAATGGAACAGAACAGAGGCCTCAGAAATAACACTGCACATCTACACCCAACTGATCTTTGACAAACCTGACAAAAATAGAAATGGGGAAAGAATTCCCTATTTAATAAATGGTGCTGGGAAAACTGGCTAGTCATATGCAGAAAACTGAAACTGGACCCCTTCCTTATACCTTACAAAAATTAACTCAAGATGGATTAAATATTTAAATGTAAGACCTAAAACTATAAAAACCCTAGAAGAAAACCTAGGCAATACCATTCAGGACATAGGCATGGGCAAAGAGTTCATGTCCAAAGCACCAAAAGCCATTGCAATGAAAGCCAAAATTGACAAATGGAATCTAATCAAACTAAAGTGCTTCTGCACAGCAAAAGAAACTGTCATCAGAGTGTACAGGCAACCTACAGAATGGGATAAAATTTTTGCAATCTATTCATCTGACAAAGGGCTAATATCCAGAATCTACAAGAAACTTAAACAAATTTACAAGAAAAAAAACAACCCATCAAAAAGTCGGTAAAGAATGTGAACAGACACTTTTCAAAAGAAGACATTTATGCAGCCAAAAAACATACGAAAAAAAGCTCATCATCACTGGTCATTAGAGAAATGCAAATCAAAACTACAATGAGATACCATCTCATGCCAGTTAGAATGGTGATCAGTAGAAAGTCAGGAAACAGCAGATGCTGGAGAGGATGTGGAGAAACTGGAATGTTTTTACACTGTTGATGGGAGTATAAATTAGTTTAACCATTGTGTGAGACAGTGTGGCAATTCCTCAAGGATCTAGAACTAGAAATACCATTTGACCCAGTCATCCCATTACTGGGTATATACCCAAAAGACTGTAAATCATTCTAGTATAAAGATACATGCACATGTATGTTTATTGCAGCACTGTTCACAATAACAAAGACTTGGAACCAACCCAAATGCCTATCAATGCTAGGCTGGATAAAGAAAATGTGGCCTGTATATGCCATGGAGTACTATGCAGCCATAAAAAGGAATGAGTTCATGTCCTTTGCAGGGACATGGATGAAGATGGAAACCAGCTTTCTTAGCAAACTAACACAGGAATAGAAAACCAAACACCACATGTTCTCACTCACAAGTGGGAGCTGAACATTGAGAACATACAGGCACAGGGAGGGGAAAATCACACACTGGGGCCAGGCAGGGGTTGTGGGGGAAGGGGAGGGATAGCATTAGGAGAAATACCTAATGTAGATGACGGGTTGATGGGTGTAGGAAACCACCATGGCACATGTATACCTATGTAACAAACCTGCAAATTCTGAACATGTATCCCAGAAGTTAAAGCATAATAATAATTTAAGTTGGTTTTAAGTTGGTTTAAAAGTAATGTTTATTTGGATACTTTCTACGGGAGATGAAAATTCATAAAGAGAGAAAACCAAAGTATTCAATCAGTCACAAAGCAAAGATCTGTTTATGTTTTCTTGTCTGTACCAAAACATAGTAAATTATAAATAAGAGGGTGGATTCGGTGTGATATATGAGTTGCTTATAATATGATTAAAATTAGTATATTTTAAAGCTGATATTTTATTATGTTTATATATTTTAAGAAGCTGAAGGTAAAATCATATTCTCATTTTTAATCAAAGTGATCTTATAAACAATAAGGAGAAAAAAATAACTCAGAAGAAAATTGTTCTTTAACAGAAACAGTATATACCAGTGCATTCTGCCTAGAGAACAGATGTTCATATCTCATTACAACATTCTCATTTCCTGAGAACCTTTTCACTTACTGTGTTTTTGATATGAATGTTTTCGTGTTATAGAATCATCTTTAATAAAACTTCCTGGCTTCTGCAAAAGATAAAATTTGCAATAATTGTTTATTTTCTTCATTTGAAAACTGTTGTCTAACAGATTAATTATGTAAACAAGACTGCAATCATTTCTGGTCCTGAGGCATCTACAATTTACACTCATATGTTGCTGTAATAACAAATCTCCTCTGATAACTTTTTGATATTGCCTTTTAAAAATCAGACCTTGAACTGAAAAAAAGTTGGGTAGCACCAAGGGCTCAGTTAGTAACGTGCACCTGTGAGACATGGCACTCATGAACAAGTAGGAATGCCAAAAAAAAGTAGGTATGAAAAATATTGATATTATTGTCCTGGGCTGAATTGTGTCCTCCTCAAATTTTTATTTTTAAGTCCTAACCACAGATGTTGTATTTGGAGATGGGGTTGTTGCGAGGTAATTGGGTTAGATGAGATCGGGAGTCTGGGGCCCTCATGATTGGTTAGTGACCATGTGAAGACACATTGAGAAGGTCTGCAAGACAGAAAGAGGACCTTTACTGGAACTAAATTGGTCAGCCCCTTGATCTTTGACTTTCCATTTTCTAGAACCAGGAGATACAGGTGTTGCTTCCGTCATCCAGTCTGTGGTATTTCGTTATAGCAGCTCAAGCTGACTAATCCAGATTTCGGTACTGAGATGTGCTGTGCTGCTGCAACAAATACCCAATCACGTGGAAATGGCTTTGGAATTGGGCAATTGGTAGAGACTGGAAGAGTTTTGACATGCATGGCAGAAATACGCATGTTAAAACTGATTGTGGTGCGTTCTCAGAAGAAAATGAGGAACAGGATATTGAAAACTAGAAAAAAGGTGACATTGTTATAAAGTGGCAAATAACTTGGCTGAACTGTGTTTACAGTTTTATAAAAGCTAAGACTTGTGAGTAATGAAGTCAGATATTTAGCTAAGACTATTTCTAAACCAGTTGTTGACGGAATGACTTTGTTCCTTCTGACTGCTTATAGTAAAATGCCAAAAGAGAGAGAGAAATTGAAGAAGAAACTGTAAAGCAAAAAGAACTCAGATGTTGAAGACCTGGAAAACTCTCAGCATAATGCAAACATAAGAAAATTTGTTCTGAAGAGAACGGTAGGGGTATGGCTGAATAAGGATTTGATAAAGAGATCATTAGTGTGACTCGTGGATTGAATCAGCCATTTCAACAAAAGCCAAGAATAGAGATGGGGTCATACCAGTAAAGAAACTACCAGTTTGAATTAAGTGGAAAAACTGAGACTAAATGAAATAAGAATGGCGGACTTCTTCTATTCCATAACCTACACCATAGAGCTCTTTGGCTGAGAACGTGTGTTGTTCCTTAAGAAAAGAAGTGTCCTAAAGGTTTAATACATTAGGGCTAATGCCACAGTTTCAACAGGCCAAACAGCCTCTAGCAGAAGCCTTGTAGGTGAGGCCTCCCAGAGCTTTGGGAAACAACCCTAGACCTGCAGAACTGTGGAGGTGAGACTGCTGGCTGCCTCGGGTCCAGAGGTAGAGTATCCAAGCAAAGTTGATTGTTTTTGAGCCTTAAGATATAGTAGAATTTGCCTTGCTAAGATTTAGACTTGCTTAGGAATTACCAACCTTTTCTTTTTCCCTTTTTATCACTTTTGAAATGGGAACATCTACCTGCCCCTGTCCCACAATTATATTTTGAAAGTGGATAACTTGTCTGGTTTCACATGTTCCACACTGGAGAGAAGTTTTGCCTCAGGATGAATCATACCTAGAGTCTTACTCATATCTGATTTAGATAATATTTAGGGGGAAAAAAGGGACATTGAAAGAGTTGATCCTGGAGTGAGTTAAGACTTTGAGGCTATTGGGATGGAATGAATGTACTTTGCATATAAGAAAAATATCAATTTTGGGGGGCTGGGGCAGAATGCTAGAGGCTTAATTGTGTCCCCCCACCAAATTCATACACTGAGTCACTAATAACCAGTAGGGCCTTTGGAAGTAATTAGGGTTAGAGGAGGTCACGAGAGTGAGGCCCTCATAACAGGATTTGTGGTATTATAAGAGAGATACAGACAGACAACTCTCTTTTCTACCATATGAGAACACAGTGAGAAGAAGGCGATCTGTAAACCAGGAAGAGGGCCTTCACCAGGAGCCAAGTTAACTGGACCTTGACCTTGGAATTCCAAGCTCCCAATACTATGAGAAATAAATGTGTTGTTTAAGCCATCTAGTCTATAAGTATTTTATTATAGCAGCCTGAGCTGGCTAATATAATTTTCCATATTTTTCTATAAAGTAGCTCAACAAGGCAATGAAAATTCTTTTTATCCAGACCATAATTATAATGTGGACATAGTTAGATATAATTATATTTAAGTTATATTATAGTTTATGATTCATCATAACTCACTGCAGACTCTAGTGAAGTATTTGTCAGTAATTTGAGTTTTAAGAAAGTTTTATTTCTAGGAACAAGATACACTTGTCAGTGTTGAAAATCTTAACATGTGTCATAAAATAGATTAGAAGGTCTGGGAAATTTGCAAATGCCCTCACTGGTCATAATATTTTCTGAATCTCAAGGTAACCATTGATTATTACATTTAATACACTTGTGTTTTATGCCACAAGTAGAGATTTTACTCCATCCTGACCCTGCATAGGTGGTTAGCATTATTCTCTTATTTATCTAAGGTTCCTGCCACAAGTTACAAAGCAGAGGCTGGATCTCCTAGGAGAAATAATACATAAAACTCTTTTCTCATAGTCTTGGTAGAAAAGGTTGTAATGAGCACTCTTGATTGTTGATACAGAGTTATGGAGAGTCATGAGCTCAGGTTCTCGGCACCAAGATGATATGGTCTATGAAAACAGATGTCTCTCACATAGAACTGAGTCAGAATTTCCATGTTTATTGATGAAGCAGATGATTTCATGAAGCAAACTGTTGACTCAGGATCAAAACAAGAGTTAGTTATGTGGACTCAAATGAAACTAAAGAGGGGAGATTAACTTCAATGATTTGCCTTGAAATATTGTTCTTTTAAATGTTTTATTTTCTGATAGACCTGGGTAAAAACCACTTTTATCTTTTTTGTCTAACGATCAATTTTAAAAGACTTAATGACAAAAATTAGAATGACACAACTTTTCAACGGCATCTTGCTCTGATATATCAAAGTTCATGAAAAATATCTTGTGAAAATCATATATGTTTTGTCAGTTAATAAATTAACAATACCTAAGGAAGACGATTCTTTAAAAAATGACATATATTGATAAATATTGTCTCATAAATGGTCAGATATTTATTCAACCATACACATGCCAGATATGTCAAATTTAAGGGAAAATACAACTTGATTAGGTAGGAGAGTCCATAATTAAAGACATAAAGGCTATGTTTTGCATATGGAGATCATGACTCAAAGCTCCTCACATTTATGGAGGGAGGAATTTTGAGTCACAATATCCATATATAAAACATAGTGGAATTCCATAATTTCCAAATACAAAACATTTGTGGAATTCCTCCTTATAGAAAGCATAGTCTGCTGCTGCTGTGCGGCTTCTGAAATCAGCCTTAGCAGTGGAATACGATGCCATTTCTTGGCAAGTACATTGGTGAATTTGCAGATTCTGATTTTCAGACTTGGAATAGATGACAAGAAAAGGACAATGAAGTTACGCTTCCCATGAGAGAGAGAGTGGGTAAATAACTCTAGATGCTTTAAAAAGCCTCCCGGTTTAGTGTATTATAGTTCCAATTTTGTTAAACATAATATGAGGATATTATTATGTATTTGCCCACATCATCATCAGTTGTCCTTCTGCAAATAAAATAGACAAAATAGAACATGTTATCGAATTAATGGTTCTGGTTCAGGAAAGTTGCTATTTAATTAACTATATACCTTAGTAGATGACTAATACAAGGTATTAGAAGGACCAATCTGATATCTTGGCCTTAGTCTCATAGTCTCATCACAGACTTTGGCTATAGGAACACAAAAAATAGGTCAGAAAGAGCTCAGATTTCTCAACTTCTGAGGTAACCAGTGAGCTACAGAAACGACCTGAAGGCCATGACAATTAGAACAGTCCCAAAACCCTGAATTATGAGATGAGCCTTCTAAGACAAAAGCACCTTTTTCATTAATATTGGCTCAAGCTTATCCTAATGATATAATAATTTGAACTACAAATACCACTTTCACTCTTTATTCTGGGAGCCAGTCCTGAAAGGTGATTCTCTTGCATATGCCTTCCTATAACTAGAAAACTCATTCATTGATCAAAATTTATCTACAAACTACTTTTTTGAACATATGTAATATGCTATCACATGTCAGAGAGTAGGATATTGGTAAATACTTGAGACAGAACACAGAATTTTCCAATCCAGAAAAAATCTCAAACATGCCAAAATCCTATGTATATGGAAGGCTTGTCATTTACAATCTTAGTTTATGCTGGCTAGAGGATCAATTTCACTCAGTAGAGGTTAAATGGACACTGATATATTCCAATAATTTGTTATTCAGTGAAGGGTCAGAGGAAGAGACTCCTGTTTTATTAAGCAGGAAATTCAAAGGAAACACCACTTTTCCTCTCAATTCAGGAAGGTCAGTGAATATCTACATATTTGTATCTGACAGTAAATATCATTGACTTACTTTTTAATGGATAGTGGCTTCATTAAACAGCATACAGACACAACTTGTTTCATTGTGCTTCATTTTATTGAACTTCACAGATACCACATTTTTTTTTTACGAATTATAGGTTTGTGGAAACCCCCTGTTCAGCAAGTCTATTCGCATCAATTTTCCACAAACATGTGCTTACTTCCTGTCTTAGAGGAACATTTTGGTAATTCTCACAATATTTGAACTTTTCATTGTAATTACATCTGTTATAACGATCAGTGATCGGTGATGTTTGAAGTTAATAGTGTAAACTGTTTTTGGACACCATAAACTGTGCTCATATAAGATGGCAAACCTAATCAATAGGGTGTGTGTTTTGACTACTCCAATCTACCTCTCCTTGGGCCTCTCTATTCTCTGAGACATAAGAATATTGAAATTAGGCCAATTGGTAATCCTATGATGGTGTCTACGTGTTCAAGTGAAAGGAAGAGTTGCATGTTTCTCACTTTAAAAGGTAGAAAAGGTTAAGCTTAATGAGAAAGGCATGTCCAAGCCTGAGACAGGCTGAAGTATAGGCCTCTTGCACCACTTAGAAAAATTTTGAATGCAAAGGAAAGTTTTCAAAGGAAATTAAAAGTGCTATTTCACACACAAAAAAATAATAAAGATAAGAAAGCAAAACAGCAGTACTGTTGATATGGGGAAAGTTTTAGTGGTCTGGACAGAAGATCAAACCCACCACAACATTATCTTCAGCCAAAGTCTAATCCAGAGCAAGGTCCTAACTCTATTCAATTCTGTGAAGGCTGAAATATGTGAGGAAGCTACAGAAGAAAACTTAGCGGAGGTTGGTTCATGATGTTTAAGGAAAGAAGTTGCCTCCGGAATATAAAAGTGCAAGCACTTGTTGAAGCAACAAGTGCTGATGATGAAGCTGTAGCATCAGAAGGTCTTGCTAAGATCATTGATGAAGGTGGCTGCACTAAAACAATAGATTTTCAATGTAGACGAAAAGTCTGGCTTCAAAGCTTCAAAGGACTGACTGACTTCCTGGTTAGGGGCTAAGGGAGAAGACTTTAAGTTGAAGCCAATGCTCTTCAAACTAACATTTTGAAAAAAAATATTTAAAAGAGGTGAGAGATTTAACCATGTGGCTTCCAAGGTGCAAAATAATTCAGGCAAAAGAAATAGCTAGAGCAATGTCCTAAGTTAGGTACATGATACTAGTTTTCAGTGAACAGCAAGATTACTGTTGTGGTGGGGATAGCTTGAGTAAGAGGGAGGCTACTAGGACAGAGGGTCAAAGACTGCCCTGGAAATCATTCAGGCATTTGTGGTGAAATGGATGGTCATAATTTATATATTGATACCTTAAAAGGCTGATTCCAGCTGATATGTTAAGGTAATATAATTAGGAGGCGGACACAGTGGTTCACACCTGTAATCCCAGCACTTTGGGAGGCCAAGGCGAGCGGATCATGAGGTTAGGAGATCAAGACCCTCCTGACCAACATGGTGAAGCCCCGTGTCTACTAAAAAAAGAAAATACAAAAATTATCTGGGCGTGGTGGTGCATGCCTGTAGTCCCAGCTACTCAGGAGGCTGAGGCAGGAGAATTGCTTGAACCAGAGAGTCGGAGGTTGCAGTGAGCCGAGATCGTGCCACTGTACTCCAGTCTGGCGACAGAGCGAGACTCCATCTCAAAAAAATAAACAAATAAACAAAGAAGAGAAAAAAAGAAAAGAAAATACAATTAGGAATAAGGGAAATAGGGAAAACTTTTAAAAGAAAATGACAATAATGTAGATGGCAGGTGATGGGAGATGAGTCATGAACCATGGTGGTGGCGTTGCAAGCAGGAAAAGAAAAAATACATATACATACTTTGAACTCCAATCATATAAATATACTTTTAAACATTTCACATGGAACATTTATATAATTAACATTTATATTAAAATGTAGTTAATTGCACAAATGCAGAATAAATTATTTAAAATACAAGTAATATACAACAAGAATTTTGTTTAAAGAGGAAACATAATTAAAAATTTTGTTATGTTAAACTAAGTAGTGAAATGACAACATCTCCAAATTCAGTAAAAGCTCTCTTCCTGGAAAAGACTGCTATATTAATAAAATAGTAAGCATAAAATTACTAAGTAAAACATTCAAACTTAAAATTCTAAAAGATGAATACCAGAGTAAAAAAAGAAAGCAGACAAGGGGAATTAACAAAAGTAAAACAATTTAACAAGTTGGAAAACAAAAAGTGTAAATAAGTCAATAAGTAAGTTGTTTGAAGAAAATCAATGAAACAGGCAAGATAACAGTTAACTACAGTAAAGGAAATTGAAAAATCTAAACTCCAGAAGGTAACAAATTAGTTTCATACCAGTAATAGCAAAATAAGTTCATGCACAGAGAGAAAGTGATTACTGTGCTCTACCATAAAAATCCTTGGCCCAGATAAATTCATGCAGGAAGAATACCAAAGCTCAGACAATCCTAAAGCAACATAAGTTGTCCCACAGTATGGATGAGGAAGGAAAATATTCAAATATGATTTATGAAACAAGAATAACTGGAATCCTTACCCCCAACAAAGATTGCAGTGAACAGGAAAGCCGAAGGTCAACCTTATTTGTGAATAGTAATGCATAAATCTTAAGAAAATAGTAGCAAACAGAATTATTCAGCTCATTTAAAAGTGAAGCCATCATGACAAAGTGGGATTAATTCCAAGGATGCAAGGATGATTTCAATATTAGGCAATCTAAAAGCATAATTCACTGTATTGGTAGAACTAAAGAGAAAAATTATAGGATCACATCATTGATGCAGAAAAGGCATTTAACAAAGTTTAACAGTCTTTGGGGATTAAAGAATAAATTAAAAAAGAAAATCATAGACACTTTCGTAATACAAAGTTTGTGTATAGAGGCCAACAGGTTAAAATGAACTAGGTTAAGGAAACATACAGCTACTACAGCTAGAGCTTAGGGTGTGAATGTGATGAATGAAATTAATTAAGTAGTCAGAGAAAGATCATACTGGGTTTTGCATGATTGTTGAGAACATTGAGTTTTATCTTGACGGTATTAGGAAGCCTTAAAGTATGGTTAGCAGGAAATTTCAATGAGCAATTTGGGATTTTGTAGAGCTCACTGTTTCTGCATGTAGACTAGACAGGAGTAAAAGTGATGTAGATTGTGAGGCTGGTGCAATTGTGTTGACCTGCATGAAAAGTATCTTTAGGCAATGAAGTGTGGATAGAACTCGTGAGCACACAGTAGGACTTTAACAAATCCAGTCTGTAATTCACAGGCATTTAAAAAAAATAACTGGAGAATAATTTAATGGTCTGATTATTTAAAATCCTTTAAGATCTTACAATAACTTGAGGTCAATGTTTTTTGTTACAAAAATATTTTGTAATTACAGAAATTAATATAACATTGAGCAATAGGGAATTCACCTTACAACTTCTGTCTCTTTTATATTCCACTAAGGTGTAAGATGTGTTTCTTGTTTTTGTTGATGCTTCTTGTTTTTTAAAAATATTTTATTTGCATAGAGGTGTTTATAGTATTCTCCTGATGGTTGTTTGTATTTCTGTGGAGTCAGTGGTGATATACCCTTTATCATTTTTTATAGTGTCTGTTCGATTCTTCTCTTTATTCTGCTTTATTAATCTAGCTAGAAGTCTATTTTATTAACCTTTTCAAAAAGTCAGCTCCCAGATTCATTGATTTTTTTGGAGGGTTTTGGTGTCTTTATCTCCTTCAGTTCTGCTCTGATCTTGGTTACTTCTTGTCTTCTGCTAGCTTTGGGGTTTGTTTGCTCTTGGTTCTCTAGTTCATTTAATTGTGATGTTAGGTTGTCAATTTGGGATCTTTCTAACTTTTTTTTTTTTTCTTTTTTTTTTTTTGAGATGGAGTCTCGCTCTGTCGCCCAGGCTGGAGTGCAGTGGCCGGATCTCAGCTCACTGCAAGCTCCGCCTCCCAGGTTTACGCCATTCTCCTGCCTCAGCCTCCTGAGTAGCTGGGACTACAGGCGCCCACCACCTCGCCCGGCTAGTTTTTTTTTTTTTGTATTTTTAGTAGAGGCGAGGTTTCACTGTGTTAGCCAGGATGGTAATGTAGGCATTTAGTGCTATAAATTTCCCTTGTAACATTGCTTTAGCTGCAACTCACAGCTTCTGGTGCATTAAACAAAGAGACAAGCTAGATACTATCTCACACCAGTCAGAATCATGATTATTAAAATGTCAAGAAGCCACAGAAGCTGGTGAGGCTGTAGAGAAATAGAAATGCTTTTAAACTGTTGTTGGGAATGTAAATTAGTACAACCATTGTGGAACACAGTGCAGTGATTCCTCACAGACCTAGAACCAGAAATACCATTTGACCCAACAATCCCATTGCTGGGTATATACAAAAAGGAGTATAAATCATTCTATTATAAAGATATATGCACATATATGTTCACTGCAGCACTAGTCACAATAGCAAAGACATGGAATCAACCCAAATGCCCATCAATAATAGACTGGATAAAGAAAATGTGGCACATATACACCATGGAATACAATGCAACTATAAAAAGAAATGAGATCATGTCCTTTGCAGGGCCATGGATGGAGCTGGAAGCCATTATCTTCAGCAAACTAACACAGGAACAGAAAACCAAACAAAACATGTTCTCACGTACAAGTGGGAGTTGAATGATGAGTACATATGAACACACTGTGGGGAACAACACAGACTGGGGCCTAGTAGTGGTGGTAGGAGGTGGGAGAGCACCTAGAAGAATGGCTAAGGGATGCTGGGCTTAATACCTAGATGATGAGTTGATAGGTGCAGCAAACCACCATGGCACATGTTTACCTATGTAACAAACCTGCACATTCTGTCCATGTATCCCAGAACTTCAAATATAAAGTAAATTTAAAAATATATGTATTTTCATGTAATTTTTTATTTGTGTCATTTAAATAGGGGCAGAAACAACATATGAAAGAAGCTCTTTTAACAGAGATTATTGCACTTAGACATGCAAAAAACAAAATTTATAATGTGTGGGAAAAAACTTCTCAGGGGCACAGATTGTGTAACATGATTTTTCTCTAGCATTTGTATGGTGTTATTTTCTACATCATGATCCTGTATTTAATGACATGAAAGAAAGAAATCACATATGCAGTTGCATATATTTACATTTTTAAACTGTTCTTACCAGAGTTAGCATGTTGTCACTCTCCACTAAATAAATGGTCTAAATTTTTCTTTGATTATGAGCAATGTACATATTTTAAACTTCAATTTTCTCACTTTCTCAGTGGTTTCTACTACCATCAAAACCTTTAAAGAATGCAATTAGAGACAAATACAAGATAGTATGCTATGTCTCTTTAAATGATAAATACAGTAAATATACTGGAATTTTAAGCAGGGAACCACTGGATGTATGGCAGTGAGGCAGTTATACTGCGTCTTGAAAGACATGAAGTATTTGTCTAAACAGAGATTAACTGAATTCCAATCCTTTCATTCAAGTCCAGCTTAAGTTATCCCAAAGATAAGTAAGATTTATTTGAAATCAAATGCAAGTAAGGATCCCATTTTCTAATTAATATTACTGACATTGAAGGTTTTATTATTCATATAGTCCCAGCAGCACAAAATTAACTCTTTATTTCTAGATCAATTTATTTTGAATGCTTGGGGCCTGTTACTACTGAATTCTATTTTATGTATCAAGGCTCACCTTGTGGTCATCATTCTTTTTCAATTAATGAAAGAAATAACTTAGAGATCACCTAGTTTGTCCAGCTGATGTTTCGAGAGGAAACAAATTTAGGAGAGAGCTCGTGGCTAAGGCAGAAGCTCACCATTTATTGAGTCAGAACTGAGGATAGAACTGAGACAACATCAGGGTCTCTGGATTCCTACCTAGAAGTCCTCTTACTCCTCTCTCTTTCAGCCATCCGTTTACACAGATCTTTGGTATTTTCTCAGAGGTTTTAAAATTTGAACACAACTGTCCAAGAAGGCTATCTGAAGTAGTGCAAAACACAATTTTAAAAAATAAATAGCTATGAGTTAGCAGAGGTTCATATCTGGCACACTGTGAGGATTCAACAATACACTTTGAAACCTAATTTTATTGTTTGTCTAAGTGTGACTTTTGCGGTAGGTCTTGTTTCAGTGAAGAAGTATTTTGTAATTGGCAAATTGAAATACAGGTTTAAGCAGTTTTTCTTGGCCAGTATTAACAGGAAATTGTATGTGAATGCAAATTATTAAGAAGTTTGAAAATTTGGCATCTAAATTGTAAATAATGGCTATCGGTAAACATTTAAAATACACTTTTAGGGGCTCTGTGTGGTGGCTCATGCCTGTAATCCCAATGTTTTGGGAGGCCAAGGCAGGAGGATGACTTGAGGCCAGGAGTTCAAGACCAGCCTGGGCAAGTTAGCTAGAGCCTATATATACAATAACAAACTCACAAAGAAGTAAATGCATACATACATAAATACATACATAAATAAAATTAGCCAGGCATGGTGGCACATGCCTGAGGTCTTAGCTACTCAGGAGGCTGAGGTGGGAGGAGAACTTGAGCCACAAGTTTGAGGTTATAGTGAGGTATGATTGTACCACTGCACTCCAGCCTAGACAGCAGAGCAAAACCCTGGCTCTTAAAATTTTTTTAAAATAAATAAAATGCACTTTTAATATGGAATCTTGTCAACTCTTGAAAATTTCCTACAAAACCAATAATAGTAACCTTCAATTTTAAGATAAAGCAATTGAGGCCAGAGTTACCATGTAATTATCCAAGCTAATATAATCCAGTAGTGTTACACCTGCATTCTAAATTCATCTCTTCTGGCTTTCAGGTAAATATTATATGCATTAATATTTCTACAAATCAATGAAAACTCAGTTGATCAACTAGATTATTTATTTATTTATTTATTTATTTATTTATTTATTTATTTATTTATTTTAGATGGAATCTCGCTCTGTTGCCCAGGCTGGAGTGCAGCGGCACGATCTCAGCTCACTGTAAGATCCTCCTCCCAGGTTCACGCCATTCTTCTGCCTCAGCCTCCCGAGTGGCTGGGACTATAGCCGCGCATGACTATGCCTGGCTAATTTTTTTGTATTTTTAGTAGAGACGAGGTTTCACCGTGTTAGCCAGGATGATCTCGATCTCCTGACCTTGTGATCCGCCGGCCTTGGTCTCCCAAAGTGCTGGGATTACAGGCGTGAGCCACTGCGCCCGGCCCAACTAGATTATTTTTAATGTATATATTCTAACATTTTCAAATGAAGAGATTAGACGGTAGGGTACTTCTTAATAGCAATAATGGGAAAAACTGTAATTACGTTTATTTACAAAATAATTGCTCTAAAATCTGAATCAATTATTTTGCTTTCGTTTTTGTTTTGTTTTGTTTGTTTTCCTGTAGTTTACTTTGCAGTATAAAAAACTGTGCTCTTGGGTTTCTCAACTTAGTTACCCCTATAGAGTTAAAAATTTACTTGTAATTTTTATTCTACCAAAACTTAGCATAATTTTACTGTAGCAACAGTTGAAACATCACCAAAGCTAATAAAGAAAATATTAATATTTCCAATACACTCTAGGACTTGTCTGGATATATCACCTCTATGGTTGACTGATTTTATACAGGAAGTTAAAAATTCATTTAGGTGCCTTCAATGAAACATCTCAGCGATTCACTTAGAGAATGGAAAATTGTTTTCTAACCCGTAAAACTACTATAAGTTTCAATCAATCAACAGTTATTAGTTGAACTCCAACTATAATAAAAACAACCTCCACTTCTACAGCATTTGATAGATAAGGTTCTCTTCTATAAATATCACCTTGTTAAATCATCATCTCAACGACTGGAATTAGTGAGATAACTACATTTTATAGGTAGAAAATATTCCGCAAATGATCAAGACTACGTACCTCTGGTCTTTGCATTCTAAACCCATTTGGGCTTTTTTTCCCCCCTACTTTTTACTGCATGGTATAAATGCACTAGCCTTCATACTGTGATGAAAGTTAGTAACTTCAAGATGCTTTTTAACTAGTGAATTAGGTCTATCAAACATGAAATGATAAAGTAAATAGGAGATTTTCCTAGTGATTGCACTGCTTAGCGAAAGCTTAGTATACAATACAAACCTGTAGGCTAAGTCTTACACTTCCTCAAAGAAACTTTTGGAGATTCATCTAGCTCAGATTACTGTCACCCTCCACTCTACTGCTGTATCAATTTGTTTAAATGTTAACATTTTATTCATTGTAACTTGCCCTCTCTCTGATACATATGAAGTGATTTGTTCTCACCTGAAATTGCTAAGGTTCCAGAAGGCCAGAACTATTATTTATTTCACTTTAATATTTTTCTTAATACTTATCAGAGTGACTCTCAACAAATGTTTGCTGAATTAAAAAATACATGGAAGTTGGATCGGCAGGAGTGGTACTGATTTCAATGGAGGAGGAAAGATTGATGTGTTTGGGCACCTATTGTGTGTCGAGCACTTTTCAATCCTCTGTAGTCATAATCACTTAAGACAGGTAGTCTAATCATTAGCATATTTAAAACTGAGTAAACTGATGATCTGCACAATTAAGAAGATTTACTGTAGGTTACAGGTGACAAAGTCAGGAAGTGGTCCAGTTTTATTTGTCATCAAAACACCTGCTGCTTTCCACTCCCAAGTAAAGTCCTCCATCTGAGATATCCTTTAATAAAAGACAATAACTCACAGCCCAAGAGGGCAGATCACATTTGTGATTCTGGTTAGAAGTGTAAGAATCTTGCTTAAACTGTTTTCACACAGTTCTGGGCTTGACACATCATGTGTTTGGCTCTGTGTCCTCACCCAAATCTCATGCTGAATTGTAATCCTAAATGTTGGAAGAGGGACCTGGTGGGAGGTGATTGGCTCATGGGGTCAGATTTCTCCCTTACTGTTCCCATGATAGTGAGTCAGTTTTCATGTGATCTGGTTGTTCAAAAGTGTGTAGCACTTCCCCTTTTGTGCTCTCCTGCTACCATGTCAAGACGTGCCTGCTTCCCCTTCACCTTCTGCCATGATTCTAAGTTTCCTGATGCTTTCCAGCCATGCTTCCTGTATAGTCTATGGAACTGTGAGTCAACTAAACCTCTTTTCTTTATAAATTACCCAGTCTCAGGTAATTCTCACACTGTCCTTACAGCAGTGTGAGAACGGACTAATACAATACACATTTCCACTTGTATGTTTTCAAATGTTTTTGGAGTTTCACATCAGCAAATCATTCTGCAGTCCAACAGCAAATCATTCTACTTTTAAGAAATAAATTTCCCTCCATACATTTACCAAAGTCCAGTTCTGGCTTGAGGAGTGGAAAAATACTGAATATCAGAGGTCAGAAAAGTCAGGAAACTCCCCTTAATGCTAAAACAAGAAGGTTATCTGGAAAGCCCCTAGCAGGGCAAGCAGCCGTTTGTGGTTTGGTCAAAGGGCGGGAACCAATGAACAACTGACTAATGTTTAACTTTAAATATCAGCCAATTGTAAACCTACAACTGTAAAAATCCCCAGTGACTCTGTAACTTGCTGTAACTTGTTTGTATCTGACTATAAAAGACGGCTGAACACCGAGCTCGGGGTCTCTCCCTAGGATCTGATACCTAGCTGGAGGGAACCGAGTTCGAACTCGAAATAAAGCGATCCCTGCCGCTTGGCTTTGTCTCTGGACTCTGGTGGTTGCTTTC
>NW_016809106.1:687014-719840 GCF_001698545.2 Rhinopithecus bieti | reverse complement strand
CCGTTTGTGGTTTGGTCAAAGGGCGGGAACCAATGAATAACTGACTAATGTTTAACTTTAAATATCAGCCAATTGTAAACCTACAACTGTAAAAATCCCCAGTGACTCTGTAACTTGCTGTAACTTGTTTGTGTCTGACTATAAAAGACGGCTGAACACCGAGCTCGGGGTCTCTCCCTAGGATCTGATACCTAGCTGGAGGGAACCGAGTTCGAACTCGAAATAAAGCGATCCCTGCCGCTTGGCTTTGTCTCTGGACTCTGGTGGTTGCTTTCGGGTCATCACGGGTCTGGGCATTACAGGCTCTTAATTTTGTTAGGTAAATGAATGAGATGTCTTGAGTGCCTTGGGCACTGTCTTCAAAAATGACTCCCGTTAACCACTTATCTTGTTTTGTTGTCCAGGCTGATCTCAATCTCCCGAACTCAAGTTGTCCGCCAGCCTCTGCCTCCCAAAGTGCTGGGATGCCATGTCATGACCAACAATGCCTGGCCAAATTTTTCTTTACAGTGAAAGATACAATTTCCCAACAGAGTCAGCACACCTAGTGGTCCAAATGCAGCAGAAAATCTTGAGAAATCAGTGAATTAGAAGGAACCTTGATTAAAGCAATAATTTAGAATGGCTTCCCATGTATTCATTCATGGTAATTTTTAAGTACTTGCTATGAGCCAGGCAACTTGCTTAGACATTGAGATACAAAGCTCAGAGACGCTGACTGCTTCAGGCAGTTCACACTCTGGTAAAGCTGCAGTTATTTAAACAATTTTTTTTGTCGTGTTTGTTTGTTTGTTTGTCTCTGTTTTTTTTTTTTTTTTTATTTTTTTTATTTTTTGAGACAGAGTCTCTGTTCCCCCAGGCTTGATCTCGGCTCACCACAAACTCGGTCTCCCGGGTTCGCGCCATTCTTCTTCCTCAGCCTCCCGAGTAGCTGGAACTACAGATGCCCTCCACCACACCAGGGTAATTTTTTTTTTTTTTTTTTTGTATTTTTAGTAAGACGGGGTTTCACTGTTTTAGACAGGTCTCGATCTCCTGACCTCTTGATCCACCCGCCTTGGCCTCCCAAAGTACCGGAATTACAGGCATGAGCCACCGCACCCGGCCTTAAACAAGTTTGGAATTACAGGCGTGAGCCAACGCACCCGGCCTTAAACAAGTTTTTATAACACAATGATAAAAACCCAAAGAAACCCAAAGAAGAGCAGAATAATTATAGATTATTCGATGATGTCAGGCTTCGCTTGCTTAAAACATTCATCTCTCCAAACCACACGGAAAATATTTCCTCATCAATGCCCTTCAAGTATCATATTACTATTTTTCTATTAACTTTTGCAATCAGAGGTGTTTTTTGGCATGTGCCAGGTGATCAATAAATGTGTTCACCAGGCTTGCTAAAGATGACAAATGGGCTTGGAGGTTGGTGGATTTGAAGAAAGCAGCTTAATTTGCATAAGAACAAATGGAGAGTGAGATGTAACTAAGGAAAATAGAGACAATTCTTGCTTTATGAAGCTTTATAAATGAATTTCTTATGCAATGCAACCTACTAAATATCTGCAAAATACTTTGCAAAGCCTTTGCATTTGTTAGGGCTTCCCAGAAGTTCTAAATCAAAAAGCGCAAATATAGTAATGCCTGCAATTGCAAATATTAAGTAGTTTCCCTAGTGAACTCGTGCTATTGTAGTGGTAAAAAGGGCTAAGCACTCACTTAATGAGTGGAAGCTATTTGAAAAACTTTCATTTTATTTTAGTGAGGAATTCAAACATAAATGGTAGTCAAAAGTAAAGACATTTTTAAGTTCCCTCTAGTGACAACATAAGAAAGATAGGTGATGTATAGGATTTTATCTCTAGATGCTGGTCTAGAAGCTGGTAGAAAAACAGGTGAGCAATAAAGTAAAACCTTTGGATTTAAGATTCTCAAGACTATGTTTTCTTTCTTTTCGTTTTTTTTTTTTAATCAAGTCATTTATTTACCTTCCTAGTATATTGCAAAACCTCAAGGGCAAAAAAGATACTGTTTGTGAAAACAAAAACGAAAAAAAAAAGGAAGAAGGAAGAAAAAAGAGAAAGAGTAAGAAGGGAAACAATTGGCGAACAGTTTGGAGAGGCATCATGTGAAGCAGCCTCAACTGAGTCTGAGAGGGCTTCAAGACTCAAGTTGACATCTTGGAGTTTCCAAAATAACAGGAATTATGACTTTGGATAATATCATGCTGACCCTCTTGGAGATTTTATGAGAAACAAAGCAATTATTTCTTCTTGCGTTTGAATGGCACACATTCTTATGTATACATCTGTGCCTCTCATTGCGGATATTTACTTAGCCTGAAACTTCTACAAACTCCACCCCCTGAAATACTAAATAACAGTGGCAACTGCCCCCATCGCCATAATTTCATTAACAAGCAAAAATATGCCCCTCACCCTCCCACCCCTCATTCACATAAGCTTAGGAGCTGGCCTTTCTCCTGATTTGAAATATTTACATATAGAAAGGGATTGGACGGAGAGAAAAAGACTGATTCCCATCTCACTTAAGGTTTTCTTGTTTGCGGTTGTTAGATTGTTTTTGTTTGATTTGTTTTATATTCACAAAACAAAACTCAATTTTGGTTAATTAAAAAAAGATAGTCCAAAGGTATTTATTTAGAAGAACTAGGGAAGTCACCTAAAAACTGAAGGATGATTAGAAATCAATGTCATTCCTAGAGTTTTTGAAGCTTTCTACTATTTTTGCCGCTGCCTTATAGGATGATTTGTACCAACAAAGTGGAGTATCTGAGTATCTTTTATCAGATTTCAAATCTCCAGACAGGAATGTTGTCGTGCGGTTGTATCATGAAGCTCACACAGGGAAGCCTCTCAGATGGGAGCCAGGGGAGTGAGGCCCA
The DNA here is from genome assembly GCF_001698545.2 of Rhinopithecus bieti. Classification (NCBI taxonomy): domain Eukaryota; kingdom Metazoa; phylum Chordata; class Mammalia; order Primates; family Cercopithecidae; genus Rhinopithecus; species Rhinopithecus bieti. Next base: position 716,938 of record NW_016809106.1, on the reverse strand, counting down.
GGATGGGTATGGGTAAGAACTGCTGTGTAAATTGAGCCTTATGCAACTAGATCATACTCTATTAAGCCTTGACAATATTTTAAATTGTTTGACTATAGGTTTAAAATCAAGGTATGTCCTGAAAACATCACTTTGAAAATGTAATTACTCAAGCCAATGGACTTTATTTCCTCATCTCTACAAAGGACTAAAGCCAAACCGGTGGTTGCCCTTTAGATGGGGTATTCTTTCCCTGTGTGTCGTAATGGAATGTCAGTCTTTTAAGTCACCAGCTGGCCCTTGCCAATTAATCTGGTGAGTCCCACATATGTTAGTGAGAGTGGTTCTTGGAAGCTTATTCCTTGGGATGGCAAGAGCACACTAGAGAAATTCATGTAAACTTCATATTTCAGAGCAATGCCATCATTTAAAAGAAAAAATATGTGCAGATATGGATGCATAAGATGTGTAGCTTTAATTTTTTCCTGTTGTATTATTTTTCCAGACAGGAAAAAAATCTAAAATAATTTCTTCTCATGTAGAAGTGAAAGAAAAAATATGTTCAATTTTAAGAAATAGCCGTGTGCTACTTATAATTCCTTTTTAAAAAGGCAAGTGAGTTCCTGGAATGTGCGTGACTATCCTGTTTTTGGAAACTTCTCTCCTGCTCATTAGCTATTTCACATAAAGTAACAGGATTAGTTCCCAGAGGGTACTATTAATTCTTAGAGAACTGATTGAATTTTCAACTTCACCTTTCTGTGATATCCCAATGGGAATATTTATTCCTCATAAAAATGTCTTCACTTCTGTATTTCACTTTTGCCTTTTTTTTTTTTTTTTTTTTTTGGCAAAAATACGTGTTTTGCCCCCTTTTAGCTACATTTTAACTTGCTATTTGTTTCAATCAGCAAAGTATACTTTTTTTGCTCTTTTTTTCTATTTTTTTAATCAAGTTCAAAATAGATGATAAAGACAAGTCTTTTGAGAAAGAAAACAATTTGTGTTGGAGATTTCTATTTCGAAGCAAAATAGAATTTCTATTTCCAAGTGAAGTAGAAACTCTTGAAAATTTACTCCTCAGCTTAAAACAATGAGGGTGATAATATTTCTAGCTCTATCATAGCTAGATTTTAAAAACATTTTTAAAAGATACAATGGCTGCATTGATTTTCATTGTGAAGAAACTTTACAATTAGGAATAAAAAAGGGAAATAAAACTAACATCTAAACTTGGTACATTTTTCTGAAAATCAGAGTACACTTAACATAAGAGAGATTGCTCATAGTGAATGCTTAGTCGTAGTAGTCAGTCATAGTAGTTATTCATATACCTGGACACAGTTTTCAAATTGCAATGATATGCTGAACTCATGAAGTATTGTATGGTTTAAGCCATACAGTTAGAAATATGGATGAAATAATGGAACAATTATAGTCATATAGTTAATTTGTGGAAATGAAATAATGGACAGTATGATTAGAATCTTTGTTTTCTTTGTTATACTGTATTGATACAGAATTAATTGTATCCATCAAGTTACTTTGCCCATTTCTAACTAATATTAAGAATTTACCTTATATCATATTGAACAGTTATTTCTTAGGGTACTCTTAAATAGCTTGGTTAGCAAGAAAATACGCCAGTCACACCAGGGACCTGACACAGTGCTGAACTTGATTTCTGTTTGCTAAGAATTACTTTTCTATGAAATCTTGCAATGAGTCTCAATTAATCCTTCACCTACTGAAATGATATAAATACAGTTTAGTAATCAGCATGAAAGTCAGTTTTCTGTTTGTATTAGTTATTGATTGCGATGTAACACATCACTATAAATTTAGCAACTTTAAATCATTTACATTTTTGGATCAAAGTCCAGACAAGAAGCTGGGCACAGTGGAACATGCCTGTCATTCAAGCTACACAGGACCTGAGGCAAGAGGGTGAAGGGTCATGTGAGCTCAGGAGTTTAGGACTGTAGTTCATATGATTGTGCCTGTGAATAGCCACTGCACTCCAGCCTGGGCAATAAAACAAGACCCTTATCTCCTTAAAAATAAAAAATAAAAAATAACCTAAAAAAAGGCCAGGCCTGGCTTAGATTGGCCCACTTTTTAAAGCCTCTCATGAGGCTGTAGTCAAGGTATCAACCTGGGTTGAGGTGTTGTCTGAAGACTCAACTGGGGCCGGATCCAATTCCAGATTCTCATGGTTGTAGGTAGAATTTATTTCTTTTTGGGCTATTGGAATGAGGGCTACAGTTTCTAGCTGTCTGTTGTTCTCAGGCCACCTCAATTCTTTGCCTCATTGGCATTCTCAAAATAAAAACTCACTATGGAGGTACAATTTTATGTAACATCATCATGGAAGTGACATCCCATACCTTTGCCATATTCTATTGATTAGGAGTAAGTTGTAGGTCCCACCCAAAGTCAAGGGAAGATAATATTTAAGATAAGAATACAAGAGATGGGGAACATTGGGGCCTATCTTTGAGTTTATTTGCCATGCTGTTGTACATACTAAATGCTTTAGTCTTTTTTAGTTTCTACTGCACTATTCCAGATAAAAGATTAAAGCAGAGGTATTGCAAAAAAGTATGGTTTTCATCTGTTATTAAAATTTACACCAAATAAATAGAATAGTGCACTAGATAAAATTTGCTATTGTATTTGACCTTATGATTTATTTTAGTGATACTTCATTTGAACTACATGCTATATGGAGAAGTGTGAGACTGGTAATTGTATCTCAAAGGCTATAAGAAGCAAAACTTACATGTAAACTTCTTTGTGACTATGCCCATAGTATCTCTGAGAAAAAATTTACAAGAGAGTTTCCAATTTAGGCACAGATTTATACATATTGGAATGGATAATTTTGATCAAAGAAGGCGACTTCATTTTGATCAATGAAGGCTGCCCAACCTCCAAATTCAATGGGCATCTTCAGATAACTTGGGAATGTCATCACAATGTAAGATAAACTTGAATGCCATATGGCATATTCTAAATATGTCTAGTGTAACGTATTTAGAAATATATGTGCTTTGAAAGAGGCACTTCTGATTCACAAGGGGAAAAGCTGTATTATGAAGATTAAATTAAGTATCATCATTTGCGGGACAAATCAGCTACAGTTAAAGGAGGCCAATTAAAAACTTTTCTACCCAATGAATAACTTTCCTTAGTTGACATGCTATTTGGTATTAACACAGTGATACAAGCTATAATCAAAAACAATAATAAGTCCTGCTTAGATATATCAATCTTTCTAGAAAACATGTAATCTTGTTTTATATATTGTTACATTAGATAGGGTATAAACCAAAAATTTCCCTATTTATGAAATTTCCTCTTTGAATAATGAGCTCCGCTAACCAACTGGTATCCACTTTTGGAGGCACTTCCAGCAGAAATATCTCCCTATGTGAACTGGAATTTAAACATTATAGTCCACTTATTTCTTGATTCCTTTATCTGAAGTAACCTGAACTTAAATAACTTACCCTATTTATAAGTTTATATTTTTGAGACTTATTTATACAATTTTAAGTCCATGTTAAAGGTAAATGGGTGACTTAAAAGCAAATTTTCCCAGCTTTTTATGCAGGTATCCAATGTTGCTTATTGCCATTTAATCCATTGTGTTCAATTGTCATTGTATCTATTAAACAGAGAAATTGCTAGGAAATTGAAATGCTGATACAATTCAATATAGTATCAGTGATTCAATTTTTGAATGTACCTCAGGACATTCTACTGCATCAACTTTGGACTTTTTTGAGTACCTTTCTACCAATTAGATTTTACCCTTAGTAAGAATTATTTATATAGTTTAACTATTTATAGCTGCTTTACATGTACTCTTAGGGGGTAATATGTGATTTAAATAACACACATTCACACTTCTATATAAAATACAGAATGAGAAATTTCTGGAGGATGAGATGATTATGAACACATATCTAATTTTATTTTCTTATCATACTGCAGTGTTTTTCATACCCAGGTTTATGAATCTATATGGTAAGAGTATAATATTAAGGGTTAGTGCAAAGCAATGGTGAAAATGTTGCCATGAGGATATATATTAAAAACAAAAATTGGTAATTAATAATTTTAATCCAACATAATGAAAAAACAAAGTGAAATCAATTTATACTATCCCAAGCCTATTGTTACTCAGTTGCTTTGAAGGTGATAATTAGAAAACAATCAAGGAAAAATTCAGTATTTTATATGCAACTGAAGAACACTTTAAACCCATTGGAAATAAGTGGCTAGATTTCATTGGTTTGTATGTTTCCAATAAGTGCATTATAGTATTTAGTGTTTACTGAAATACAATCACTTAAGAAGCAATTACTTACAAGAAAGCTAAACATTTACTTCAGAAGTTTTGCTTTATAAAGTTTAAAGTTTAAAATACAAAATTCTGATTAACAAATCACAATAGTAGAGTTATTTCTATTAATGAATTTTTAGTTAAAAAATACATGTGTTCTTACGTAAAAGATAAAGTGATTATTAAAAAATATTTAGCCAACTTCTATAAAATATAAAATTATAGATTGGTTCATTTGCTATTCAAAAGAGAGGCCACAAAACAGTATAGATATTTTCAATCATATTTGTGCAATTTAATACAGTTGATCAACACATTGAGTTAGTGGCACATCTTTTCCTAAGGTCATTAACTTCAAATTGTGCCTTATGTCCAACTTTGAAGCCTGTGTTTTATTTCTTCATATGAATACGTTTGCATTAATCTAAAACTACTTCATCTTAAAGCTTCAACAGAAGTTATTTGTTTTCCTTTAGGTCTTGTCCTTCTTGTTTAAAATGCTTACTCTGCTCAATGTTACTGTCAGACATTTTGTCATGAAATACATGCTGCCTTGCTCTGAAATATGTTTTCATAGGTTCATGCAGGAAACTTCTAGGGCTATAGGAAATACAATATCATCTTTGGTTCATTGATTCTGGCCCTGTAAGACTTTGTCATATGAACATCATTATGTACAATTATTATTATTATACTTCTGCTAAGTGGAATTGTAACTCTGACATTTATTTGCCTTACCAGAAGTGGACACTTTGAGTAGGCAAGAACCATTCAAAGGCTTCCACAGTCTTGACCTATGCCACTTGTTGGCTCACATATGACTATTTTCAATCAGAAACTCTTTACTGTTAAGTAAGAGTATATTTTTATGATGAAAATTAAAGATAATACTTCAAGATTATTGAATATTCATTTGGGGATTACATTAGTTTGGCAATTCTTTTTGAAGAGTGAATTTTGAAAACAGAGAACTTGAGAGAGAGAGAACATTGCAATACATATATGGGACACAGTACTAGATATCACCAAGGTTTAAGAACAGCCCTGAAAAGGGGGAGATGGGCATGCAAAATACATATTTTAAATGCAAACGAATCAACTTTTAAATGCTTAATATTCTTCCACATAAAAATATTATGTCACTTAGTAGCATAGAGTGATAGATGATTACATATTCACTCTCTGTGTAATTTGTATACTTCCTTTCTGAATAGAGTTCAGTCCTTTCCATTTACTTGATCCTGTGCAAATTTGAGGGTTGCTAATGGGTATAGGTTAATCTAAATGCCCATGATGTTTGAAACTATGTAAGTTACTTAGTCTATGTATTAGCAGTTGTCAAAAGGACATTTAGATGTATACGGCTAGGTGATAGTCCACAAAATTGGTTTTCATATCTAGTGAGTTTTAAATAGCAATTTATCCTAGGGTATCCTGTTATTTTGAAGAAGGAAAATAATTTGATTTAGTACAGTAAAGTTCTGGCTTTAAATGGCAATCCAAATTACCAGATGACCTTTAACTGAATCCTAAATTAAGTCAGAGGTAGGAGAATCATGGGTATTTGAATAATATTTCATATCAGTGACCATTAATTGATTCTTCAAACTTGGAAAACAAGACTTCTTAATTTTGGATTTTATAGATGATTTGCCTTCTCACAAAATCACTGACCTAAACATGGCGTGAAAATTTTAAAAACAAGTTTTGATGAATTAGGAAATTCGCAGTGTTTTGCTATGTGATGATTTACTTTCTACAAAACTGGCCTGTGTTTTATAGTTTTGTAAAACCAACATTCATTGTTATTTCGACTTTAAACTTTGGTCTATACAGGAACTGAAAACTGTAAAAGATATTCATATTTTTTAATATTAAGAACATATACTCCAGAGAAGGAGGCTTTCACTTCTGCACATAACTAAGCGAAATTTAAGCAGAATGTATGCTTTCAATTTAATACATACTTAACTTTGCAACCTAAATAGCTGATTAAAATTTGTCTGATAAATACAAAGTAATACACAGTTTCATATTTGGGGTGGCTTACCCCGTGTGATTGGAATGGTTTCCCTGTCCTCAACATGCAGTAATTCAGGGTCCTGATTCATATTTAATAAGACATTATTAATGCAAGAGTTTACTCTTTATAATGTAGTTTATATGTTTAAGATTCGAGTCCTACAATCTAGTTTACATGTAAACAAATTGTAAAATACATGTATTTGTTTTTCACGACTTACTTGTGTAGTTTCAAAATGTCAGATACACCCAGTTTACTGTGATTCAGTGAACTATTCTTATAGGCTGAACAATGTAGTTAAAGAAAAATGCAGATAAAACACTGCCACTTAACACATCACTAGACTGGCTAAAACTTTGAAACATTAATGAAAGCACACTGAGCACTTAATTTCGAATGTGCGGAAGAACAAAAAGATCTCTGAAAATTCACTGAAGGACGAAGAGTCTAGCACCGGAGACCTGTAATCATGATGCCTTGCGCTGCAAGATGCTGATCATTGCCATAGCAACAGACTGTGTTTTGTTACATCGTGGAAATCAGGAAAGTGTGAGTTATGAGTGCAACACCCCACCGAGGGGACAAATTCAAAGCTATTATGAGAAAGGGTAATATAAGATGTAGTCACAGGTAAAGATGAGCATTTTGAAAAGGGTAATTACAAAAGCACACGAAGATAGATGAGCAGCTCATGAAAATTCGAGTCTACTTTTGTAAGTGAGGCTTTTATTTGTAACCATTCTTAATCACTGTTATCACTGGCTTATTTTCTTCCTTTTGTAAAATAACACACAACAGCAAACAGTTTTGAAAAGAAATTACAATTTTTTTACTTGTTTTATATTCTAGGAGACTCTATTTTCTACTGCTATCAATTCAAAGAGAAATATAAAAAGATTTTTAACTTTCATGTATTGTAAATATTGTACTCATCAAATATTCAACTGTACTTATACTGTGGGATTACAGATGTCACATATTAAAGGTATATGTTCCAAGCATATGTACATGTATTCCATTATTATGAAGCATGTTAGACTCAAACGTGTTGATACGTTACTAAGTGCAGTGTTGATTTGTATAAGAAACCCATATTAAAAAAAAAACCTTAGGATAGTCAGAATTTCATTTCTGATAGTGCTGGCATAATGTCAAAGTGGACTGATGTTGCCACAGATAGCAATAATAATATCTAAACATAATGCAATAAGCAGATGCCTGAAGGCACTGGGGAATGAAGAGAAGCAGGCAGGTGTGGAACACAAATTCTGATGGAAGCTGTATGGTGTGAGTTCCCCCCTGTTGTTTCAGTCTAAGGGACAGGAGCAAAGAGCACACATGGAGTTGGGAAGGAGGTAGCAGGGGAAAGAGCACAGTTTGCCTGGCCTCAGGAGCCACAGTTAGGAGTCAGGGAAATTCAGCCCAATTGAAAACAGGGTGAGATACCTATGACAACGTCTTGTATTACATCTTGCATTTTTTTTTTTTTTTCTTCTTGTAAAGGCCAGGGAGAAGATCTTAGATTTCTGCCTGGTCACATCTTGGGCTGATCCTTGAATCATGCATGAGCAGAACAGAATCAGAGAAACTCAGAGATAACAGATCTGAATTGAACCAGGAGCTACTCTCCAAGAAACATTTTGCATTTTGTAGTTGTTCAAATTAATTGCCTGCTAAAACAAAGGAAATGTTTCTTACAGAAAATAACAGATTTCAGCACTTCCAGTTGTTAATATTCATGATGTCTAAGATACTGCCAATAGATAAGTTTCAAAACAATGATAAAATCATGGGCCTCAGAGAGATAAAAATGAACAGACATGATTTTACTTATTCATTTATTCTATTTGTTAGATATTACACTTAGTTCAAAAATATATCAGGAATCTTGAAATAAATGTTCAAATGGAGGCAAAACAGTTTTTTCCCCCCACAGCAGAGAGTGAAGTCAATTGAAATTTTACCAGACAGGAGAATCTCCATGTTTATAGGTCACTCACGCTTTGCAGTTATGAAATAACTCAAAGAGGATGAAAGGTTAAAATCAGAAAGCTATGCAAACTGGTTGTATTAGGCTACTCTCACATTGCTATAAAGATATACCTGACTGGGTGATTTATGAAAAAAAGAGGTTTAATTAGCTCTGGTTCTGCAGGTTTATGGGAAACATGGTGCTGGCATCTGCTCGGCTTCTGGGGAGGCCTCAGGAAACTTACAGTTATGGCAGAAGGTGAAGGTGGGCAGGCACGTCACATGGCCAGAGCAGGAGCAAGAGAGAGACAGCAGGGAAGTGCTACATACTTATAAATGACCAGATGTCATGAGAACTCAATCACTATTGTGAAGACAGTATGGAGGGGGACGGTGCTGAACCATTTGTGAGGAATTTGCTCCCATGATCCAATTACTTCCTACCAGGTCCCACCTCCAACATTGGGGATTACAATTCAGCATGAGATCTGGGTGATGACACACATCCAAACTGTAAGAGTGGTTTAGCCAATTTGGAAAGAAGTTTGCAAGGTTTATTTTGTTTTGTTTTGTTTTTTTGTTTTGTTTTGTTTTTAAGACCGAGTCTCACTCTGTAGCCTAGGCTGGAGTGCAGTGGCATAGTCTCGGCTCACTGCAACCTCTCCCTCCCGGGTTCAAGTGATTCTCCTACCTCAGCCTTTGGAGTAGCTGGGACTACAGGCACCCGCCACCACACCAGGCTAATTTTTGTATTTTTAGTAGAGAAGGGGTTTCACTATGTTGGCCAGGTTGATCTCGAACTCCTGACCTCGTGATCCTCCTGTCTCAGCCTCCCAAAGTGCTGCGATTACAGGGGTGAGCCACCATGCCTTGCCACAATTTTTCTTTATAAAGTTAGATATATATTTACTTTACGACCTATGCATTTCCTTCTGAGGTATTTATCCAAGAGAAATGAAAACACATGTTTACACAAAGACAGATATATGAATGGTCGTATAAGTTTTATTTATAGTAGCCCCAAACTGGAGAGTACCCAAGTGTCCATTAACCAGTGAATAAATAAACCCTTCTGCATTCATACAGTGAAATTAAACTCAGTAATACAAAGAATAAGCTACGGAAACATGAAACAGCACAGACGAATCTCAGAATTATTTCGCTAAATGAAAGAATCTAGACACAAAAGACTAGATGCTGTATAATACTATTTATCTCAAATTCCATAAAAATCAAAATTTGAGTTACTATAAACAGATTGGTGTTGCCAAGAATTGGGAGTGTGAGAGTATTCATTGCAAAGAAGCATGAGAGAATCTTCTTGGGAGATGTAAATGCTCTATATTTTATTGTGGTAGTGAATTCACAACCATATATACTTGACAAAATTCAACAAAGAGCACTGCTATGGTTTAAATGTGCCCCTCCAAAATTCATGTTAAAACTTAATCCCTACTGTGGTGGTATTGAGGTAGTGACTTTGGGAAAGTGATGAAGTCATGAGGATTCTGGCCTTGTGAATGGAATTAATGACTTTTTAAAAGATGCTTCAGAGAGCAGTTTGGCCCATTCATCTCATCGGTGGTGTGAGGACACAATGTTTAGCCCCTTACCCTTTGTAGAACTCAACAACAAGGCACCATCTTGGAAGCAGAGAGCGAGTCTTCACTCAACACTGAATCTGATAGCACCTTGATCCGGGTCTTCCCCAGTATGCAGAACTGTGAGAAATGTATTTCCATTATTTATAAATTACCCAGTCTGTGGTATTTTGTTCTTGCAGTAAATTAAACAGAAATTAGTAGTGAGAAGTGGAATGCTGCTGTAACAAAATGCCTACAAATGTGGAAGCAGCTTGTGGTGGTGAATACTGAGTGTCAACTTGATTGGACTGAGGATGCAAGTATTGACCCTGGGTGTGTCTATGAGGGTGTTGCCAAAGGAGATTAACATTTGATTCAATGGACTGGGAAAGGCAGAGTCACCTTAATCTTTTTGAGACAGATGGTGGCCACCATCTAGTCAGCTGCCAGCAAATATAAAGTAGTCAGAAAAATGTGAAAGGACGACAGTGGCCTAGCCTCCCAGCCTACATCTTTCTCCCATGCTGGATGCTTCCTGTCCTAGAATATCGGACTCCAAGTTCTTCTGTTTTGGGATTCGGACAGGCTCTCCTGCTCCTCAAGCTTGTGGGACCTTGTGATCATGTAATTTAATACTTAATAAACTCCTTTATGTATCCATTCTATCAGTTTTGCCCCTCTAGAGAACCCTGAGTAATACACAGCTTTTGAAGTTGGTCAGACTGGAACACTTTGTTGGTGAATGCTAGAAGAAGCCTATGTCTCCATGAAGAGGGTGTTCAAGGCTTTTCTGGTGAGGGCTCAGGAAAAGATGTGAGCTGTAGAGATAGTTATAATCTTAGAGATTGCTTAAGTGGTCATAATTAGAATGCTGATAGAAGTATAGACAGTTAAAGCCATTCCAATGAGGTCTCAAATAAAAATGAAGAAGAAGGTATTAAAAATGAAAGAAAATGCCATCTATAAAGTGGCAAAGAATTTGGCTGTATTATGTCCCTCTTCCAGTATTTTGTGGAAGGCAAAACTTAAGAGCAATTGTTAGAACAGGTTGCTAGGCAGACATGAGCAGGGCAGGAGAGTCACCCCCATCCCCAAGAATGTTAGGCAACCATAAAGTGATAGTCATGTGATCGTTAGACTGTCTGTCTAAAATGATAATTGTTCACAGCCAGCAGCAAGGAAAGGCAGCCTCCAAACAGACAGAAAATACCTGAAGCTTCCAGTAAGATCTTAGGAGTTGGGCGAGCAAGCTCAAGCATGCATACTAAGGGGCAAATGGTGGAATTTAACTGGTATGAGACCTTCCTCTAGGAACATTTGACTACTAAGGGAAAAAATGCCTCTGATATGGTTTGGCTGTGTCCCCACCCAGTTCTCATCTTGAATTGTAGCTCCCATAATCTCCATGTGTTGTGGGAGGGACCTGGTGGGAAATAATTGAATCATGGGGGCAGTTCCCCCATACTTTTCTCATGGTAGTGAAAAAGTCTCACAAGATCTGATGGTTCTCTAAGGGGAAAACCATTTTCACTTGGCTCTTATTTATCTCTTGTCTGCTGCCATGTAAGACATGACTTTTGCCTTCCACCATGATTGTGAGGCCTCCCCAGCCACATGGAACTGTGAGTCCATTAAAACTTTTTTCTTTCTAAATTACCCAGTCTTGGGTATGTATTTATCAGCAGTGTGAAAATGGTCTAATACAGCCTCAAATGAGCATGTGCAAAACTTGAGTAAACACATTGCACATACAGCCCCTCCCAAGTGCTGGCAGGTCACTGTGCACGTGGAAAGCCTGCCCCAAGGACAAATCAAAAGAGGAGAAACACAAACCTCAGAACCATGCCAATGTATAAAATCCCCAAGTCAAGGGCTGGATGCAGCCCTTGAATCTCTCAAGTTGCCCGCTTGGCCCTCTTCTAAGTGTACTTTATTTCTTTTTGTTCCTGTTCTAAAACTTTTCAATAAACTCAGTCTTGCTCTAAAACTTGCCTCTGTCTCTCTCTCTCTCTCTGCCTTAAAACTACTTCTGCCACTTGACTGAATTTTTTCCCCTGAGGAGTCAAGAATTGAGTTGCTGCAGACCCATCAGATTTGCTTCTGCTAACACAGTGAACTAAGATATTTGGTGGAAGAAATCTCAAACAAAGTTTGAGTGTGCTACGTGGCTTCTCTTGATGCTTCTAAATGTGATAAGGAAGAATTAATTAAAGGTAGAACTTATAGTAAAATGAGAAGTAGACTTAAAAATTTGGAAAATTTTAAGATTGACCAGACTGTAAAGAATAAAAAGGATTGTTTTGGAGAGAACAACAAGGGTCTTCCAAGTGAACTTTTGATAATGTTAGTATGCAAGAGAACGAAAGATTAACCCCAAATGCATTTTGGAGATCTTGGCTGCAACACCCATCAAAGGCCAAGACTGCCAGGGCCTTGAAGGTAGCATAGTTTCAAAAGAGGAGTCCAGAAAACCTGTGGGATTTTGGAGCTCGTTGCTCAGTGCCCCCTCATGTCTCTGTTGCCGGAATTCTGGTGAATCACTTTTTGGCTGCCCCAACTGTGGCTCAAGCAGTCCAGGTACACCTTATACTGCCCCTCCAGAAGGCACAAGTGGTAACCTTGGTGATACTCATGTGGTGCTAACTCTGCAGCTACACAGAGCTGTGGGAGCATGACTACCTCCACCTACCTTTCAAAGGATGCCCTGGAAAGCCTGGATTCCCTGGAAAGTCTCAATCGTCAGGCAGAGAACTGCTATAGGTCAGAGCTGTTGCAGAGAGTCCCTGTTAGGGCAATGCCTAACAGAGCTACGGGGTCACGTCCGCTGCAGATAGTCCCAACTAGAGCAATGTCTAGTGAAGCCATGGGAGGGAGTGGGGTGAGGGAATCTCCCAGAACTGTAGCACCACTAGTGTGCAACTTCAGCCTAGGAGAGTCACAGGTACAACACTCCAAACTGTAAGAGCTGCAGTGTAGGCTTTTCCCAGAAAAGCCATGAGGGTGGACCCTTGTGGGCTCAACCCAGGCCCCAGTGTATCTGGAAGATAAGACATAGAGCCAAATAAGATTACTTTCAGGCTGCAAGATTTAATGTTGTTTGCTTTGTTGGGTTTTGGATTTACTTGGGACCTATTACTCTTCTTGTCTATTTCTCCTTTTGGACTGGTAATGTCTATTCTATGCCTGCCCCATCATTGTATTTTGTAAGCAGAAAAGTTGCTTGATTTTTCAGGCTAGAAGTTGGAGGAGAATTTGCCTGAGGATGAATCACACTCGCAGTCTCACCTATCTCTGACTTAGATGACATTTAGATGAGACTCCGGCCTCAGACTTTAAAATTGATGCTAGAATAAGGTAAAACTTTGGGAACTATTGAAATGAAGTATTTTGCATGTGAGGAAGGCATGAATTTTGGGGGACCGGGATATAATGCTATGGTTTGAATATTTGTGTCCTTCTAAAATTCATATTGGAATCTAATCCCCATTGGGATGGTATTCAGATGTGGGACCTATTGGGAACTGATTAAGTCACGAGGGCCCTGCCCACACTAATGGGACTAATGCTCAAAGGTATCCAAGAGCTTCTTGGCCCCTTCATCTCTTTAGTCATATGAGGACAGAGTGACCCATTTCTTCCTGAAGGATGCAGCAACAAGGCATCATTTTTAGAAGCAGATTAAGTCCTTACCAAAAATAAATTATTCCAGCAACTTCATCTTGGACTTGCCATTCTCCAAGGCCATAAGAAATAAATTTCTATTATTTCCAAATTACCCAGTCTGTGGTATTTTGATACAGCATCAGGAGTGGATTATGAACAGGCACATTTTAAGCAGATATTTTTTATTACAAGTAAATGATACTTCGATACAACTAGATTTTTTAAAATACTTGCATTTTTAGGTTGTTGATGTTGAAACAATATACAATTTAATTATAACTTTAAATACACACATAAATTGATGTACTGCATTTATGGAAATTATTGAGAAGATGAATTTGTACTGATTATAAATGGGATGATCTATAACTTATTTCAAAATTGCTATTTAGTACATAAAAGCAGTTTTAATGTTCATCCCATCATTTCAGTAATGTTTGTCTGAAACCAAACATTCTGCATAAATTAGCAAGAAAACTACAAAGCTGTACTAGTATGTTGTATAGGTAGCATTTTGATTCTACTAAATTCAGCCAGAAATTATTGAAAAAAACCCTGTTATCTGAAGACTCCTTCATTTTAATCATTGAAACATACTGAAATTCATTTAATTGCTATCTTGTATTTTACTTAAAACGAATAAAGCAATGCAGGAGATATTTTAGCAGCACATAGTCCAATTTTCACACAATTGTCTTGAGAAAGTAACTATAGTAATTTAGCAAACCTAATAAAAATAGCCAGGGTTTATTGTCAGAAAAAGTCTAAGTTTGAATCTCGAATTTATTCCCATGTGATGTAAGAAGATTTACCTTAATGTATTAAATCCTAGTTTACAACAGTTAAAAAGGGGGCTGCAAGGAATGCAGATGGCATTGCGAAGCTGGAAGAGACAGGTATCAGACTCTCCCTTGAAGCCTCCAGAAGAAACCAACCCTTTAGACACTTTGACTCTAGTACAGTGAGATAGTCTAAAATTTCTGACCTCCAGTCCTCCAGACTTACTGGCATATTATTTTCAATTGCTACTGTAACAAATACCACAAATAGTGATGTAAAACAGCACAGATTTATTATCTGAGAGTCTAGAGGCCAGAAATTTAAAATCAGTTGCAGTTTACAACAGGTAGGTGTCCATAGGGCTGGTTTCTCTTGGAGGCTTCAGGAGAGAATCTAGTACTTGTTTGTCCAGCTTCACGAGGCCACCTGCACTTCTTGCTGCCCTTGTTTCCACCTTCAAAGCCAGCAGCACAGCATAGTCAAATTTCTTTCTCTCTCATTCTGAATTTCCTGCTTCTCTCTTATAAGAAACACTGTGATTAAATTGGGTCCAGTGGGATAATCCAGTATAATCTCTTCATTCCCAAATCCTGAATTTAATCAGATTTGCAAATTTTGTTTTGCCATGTAAGGTAGCATATTCCTGAGTCTGGAAATTAGGACAGGAACATTTTGGCGGTGCAATGTCAGCCTACCAACCACCCTGAATGGTGCCATCAGTTGAGCTGTCTGTGGTGACTACAAAAGACAAGGGCCTTGACCTCATGAACTTCACAGTAGGGTAGGAATTTTAACAAATCCTAGCAAGGTGATGTAGGACAATAAATAACGTATGGCAAGTGGCAGACACAAACCCTTACCTAGTTATTAATATTTAAAGAAGTAAAATGAGAAATTCAATGCTTTGCATAGTCCACATTAAAAAGTAATACTAATTTAAAATGGAAAGTAATTAAAATGTTTCTGTAAAATGTATATGGAGAGATGAGAACAATAGCAGAGAATGCCATTCTAGTAGTAATTTTTATAATTTGTTGTGGTTAAGATTAAAGCAGGAACGTGTTTATGTACAATAAAATTAAGGAAATATATGTAGCAGATTTTTTTGAGTACTTTTCATTGGCAGAATCTATTATTTACCCAAACATTGGTATGTAAAAGATAGATCTACAGTTTGGAGGATAAGACCGTGAGCCTGAGGAAGCCTGCTCAAAATGGTCGGGACCCAGGACTCAACATGGCTTAGAATAGAGTCTAAGCTTTCTGGGGCATTGCTCTTTCAACAGCGAAGTAGTTTGTGATGCTCTGGGTGAAGAACATGGAAGAAAATGTTAAAGCAGAATGAAACATCAATTAGCTGACAAATACATGTAATCAGGGGTGTCATGGTGACGGTGCTAACAGGAGGAAAACAAGAGTCTCCAGGAGTGCCACTGCCGTATTCAACATTTCAGTTAAGTCATGATTTGAAGAGCTTTGCTGTTAACATTGATTTTCTTTACCAGAGATTTTTTTTTGACAGAAACCTGTGTTTTCAGCCAATTTATTCAAATATAGAGAGATAATTGCATCTGTACTTTTTAAGATATCTTGTGATTTCTTAAGAGGAAACTCCAAAATAAATTTATTGCATTGAAGGGTCATCATTTTAATGAGCTTTCAAATTATTTCTTCTAACAATTTTTTTTTCTTTTTAACAAATTAGGAATTTTACAAGTATTATTTTGGAAAATTTGATGACACATGCATTTTGTTCTGCTTTCCAGTTGGTTTTTGTGTGCTATGAAGCCTGGTGACATTGTCCTAAGATATTTAGTAGCCCTGGAAAGAATTCGAGTTTATATTTTTTATCTACAACTTATTATGTTGAAAATATCGAACATAGAGAAACATTTAAGTGAATAGCTTGTGTCCATGAACCCTTTACCTGCCACAATTATTTATATTTTGTCTAATTTGTTTAACCTTTTGAGATATTATTTCAGATAATCTTTTGAGGTATTTTGAGACAATCATATTTTTCTTTGATGAACCACTGGAGAAAAAGTAAGTTGTAGATATAATGACATTTCACCTCTAAATACTTTAGCAATGACTTTCTAAGAACTAGGATATTCTGTCTGATGTAGCCATAATACAGTTACCACATTCAAGGAATTTCATGTTAATAACATATTCATGTTTTTCAACTTTCTAATAAAATACTTTATAATATTTTTGATACAGAATTTACTTAAAGAGTGAACACTATCATTAATTTTTACATTTATTTAGCTTTCTTTAATTTAGAATAATTATCCAGGCTTTTTTTGGTTCATCGCGTTGATAATTTGGAAGTATCTAGGTCACTTGTTGCACAACTGGATTTTTCTCTCATCATTCATACAGTGTGAGTTTGTGCCATCTTTCGCGATGTTAAGTTGGATCCCTTGGTTTTCTTCATTGTTAAAAGTGTCATTTTCTCTTTGTAATGACTAAGTCATCTCTAGGATGATATTTTGAGATTGTGATTATCCTGTTTACCAACAACATTTTTACTCAATCGTTTAGTATCCATTGCTAATTCTTCCCTCATTAATCATTACTTGGATATTTGGCATTTATCATGCTGCATCTTTCTGAAGAAAGAAAGAGAGCTTTACTGTTTCTCTTTTTTTTATAGTTTGTATTATAATTATGGATTCGTGAATTTTTTTAAAAAGACATGGTAACCCATACTGTCTTGATTTCTTTAGATCCTGGAATTTTCTCATATTTTGTGAGTGGGGACCCTGTAAAATGGTTCTTGTGTTTGCATCAGTTTTTGAGTGCTTCTTTTTCTCCCAGCAAAACAGAATCTTTCAGATGCATCAGTTACAGTTACTGCCTTACATCTGGAACCTGTTATTTCTCTGAGGAACCCTTCTTGCTTTTACTGGGGAATGATATTCAATATCTAGGCACTAGGTGTGCTCATTGGTACTGGGATACCATTCCCTCTAGGTCATTTCAGTCAACTGAGCTAGAAAAAAATACTAAAAATTGTTAAGTTCACACTAATACCTTCTCAGTCAATTTAACAACACAGGATTATTATTTCTATCCTTCTCTTTTCAACATTTACATCATATTTCTCCCACAATAATCACTCTACTTCCCCAAATGACAGTATGTTCACTAGTAAACATTATAAAATAAACAACACATACAAAATCGTTTGAATTCAGTAATGTTAGTAAAACAATTTTAAATGTAGTTCGAGATTTTTTTTCCAATAGAATATATCTAAATGATATCATTTTGTAAGATCATTTTGTAAAAATTAATTTTTTCTTTATTGTTCTCTTTTCAATTTTATATACAATTAGATATTTATTTTATCCTTATATTTAATTGTATTTCTCCTGTTCTTAATTTAATTTTGTTTTATGAATACGTAAAACAACAAAATCAAAATCAAATCCATAGTAAAATGTATCCTTTCAAAGGTTTTATTTCACTTTTTAGAATTAGATTGTGAATCTATTTCAGGTCGCTTCAGTATGGTGTAAAGTATGGATTAAAATTTACCTGTTATCAATTAGCTATCCTTTTGTTCAAGTACCATTTATTGAAAAATCCAATTTTTGATTGATTGCAAACTATTCATATACATATTCATGTGACATTTTTCTGAATTGGTCCGTATCTATATACTATTAGTACAAACATGCTTAGTTTATTTTAACAGATGAGTAAAACCAATGTAAATTTATTGACATAACTGATATGTTTAATCTGAAACTAGTCTTTGTCTCTATATAGATTTAAATATATATGTATAAATGTACAAATATTCTGCATTGATTGCTCCATATTATACTTTTAAAAATATGTCTATGTTGTTTTGGTATTCAGAAAGGTTTCATATTTTTTATTCGAATGCTTACCTTTATATTAAGACCTTACATAATACTGTAAGTTCCAGTTATTATTAACTAGCTTTCTACTCTATGGATTTCTGTTTTACCTGATATTCTTTGACACAAACCTATTAGCTATGGTGTAGTCAGTGAGGTTATCTTACTATATAATTTTTCTAAATTTTCTACTCGTATCTTGTATTTCTTTTCAGCTGGAGCATACAATATATGTTATTCTTCCATTTTATCTCCACTTTGTTTTAATCTTATATCTGCTATAAATACATGAGTTGCTTACTGTGAGTCTTTTTGCTAAAATTGCTCCCACTAACACTGGGGTGTCGAAGTTTGTTCTCTAGGAATGTTTTTTAAATGGTTTCAGAGTATGTTGTTTATGGAGCTAAAAATTGCATATATAAAACTCATTTTCTAAGACCTTGGTGCTTGAAGTACAGCCTTGTCTAATACATAGTTCTTGGCTTACCCTTTTCACGTTTTAATTTCTTGCAAATCTGCCTCATTTCATTCTTGCAAAAAGTCTGATACCAAGTTGATTTTTATTTTCTCCTCCTCTAATTTCATTTTCTTGGTGGGGTGATAAATGACTTAGCATCTTTTTCCTGGTGGACCTCACAGTTTTTGTTTGCTTGTTTGCTGTTAGCTTTAAAGTCTAATCATTTAATTATGGTAGGATATATCACTGAGATGACTATTTCAGATCAATTTCCCCAGATATACTAAGGACACATTCTATATGGAGGTTCAAGTCTTAATTTATTTGGGTAAACCTTCTTAGACAGTTTTAAATATATGTCCTATTCCATTATTTTGTTTTTAATGAACTCTATGCATATTATATTCTTATCTTGTATATCAATCAATAAATCTTTTCACTTCTTTGTTTCATGTTTTTTTAACCTCGTTATTTCCTTCTCATTGTCTCGACTATTGACTTTCTTCACGTCTTGTATTTAGTCATTATTTCTAAGATTATTTGGAGTTATTTAAAATTTCTTCATTTATTATAGATAGTTGTTAATTTATGTCATCTTATTTTTTCTATTCTCAGTTTTTGACACTGTAACACAAGGCATATGTAAATTATTTAAGGAGTTTTTGGTTACAATTTTCTTCTGCTTCATGGGGAAGACTTTTACCAGCTGAAATGTTATTTATCATTTTCTGTTTTTTCTCATAATGCATCTGTGTGAATGATTTTCTTTACTCCCCATCAATAAAAGTGATGTGCAGTTGTGCTGAGGATTTGGGTTAGTTTATCTCCCAGGTTATGCCTGAACAGCAAACTCTGAAGTAGTTTCACCTGCAGAATATTTAGTAAGGGGCACTCACGATTAACACCTGGGAGGTAGTGACAGAAAGCCGTAGTGGGTGGCAGAGGGAGAAAGAGATATCTAATTCAGGCTCAAGAAAAGCTTTGGCTGTCCCCATGGGGAGATTTGGAGCTAGAATGGCCTTTCAGAGTTGCCCCAAGTTGAAGGAAACGGCCAGGTCTTTATACTCTTGCTTCAAAACGTCTTGGATGGGAGTCACCAGGAAAGAAATGTGACCTTTCATGAGGAATCTCTCTACCTCTGGACACCCCCGAGAAGCTGTCACTTGAATCCATCTGCCAATAACATTAATATAGCCAAGTACAGTTTTATTGAACTGATTATGCTCATTGGAGAAGGGTGAAGTGTTTCAGTATGTCTGTGGCTCAGCATTCTTTATTGTTTTTCATAAGATATTTGACTTCATCTATCTGCCTTTCTTTCCGTTTACCACCACCTCTCCAAAGAGCAATTCACATTCCAACTTACATTCATCCCCTGAAGCACTTCTTCCTCCTATGAACTCATGAATTTCAAGTTTCTTTCTTTGAATTCCCCCAGAAGCTAGTTATTTTGGCTTGGATTCTCCAGAAAATATATATATGCACACACACGCGAGAGCACGCGCATACACGTATTCCCAAGGAAATTGGCAAGGAAGTTTAGAAAGCAGGACAGGAATGAGAAGGAAGCCAAGTAAACTTGTGATAACTGGCAAAGTTCCATAATACTCAGAAACGTCCTGATCATCAGCGGCAGGGCTGGGCTGGCG
This sequence comes from Rhinopithecus bieti, assembly GCF_001698545.2. Taxonomy (NCBI): domain Eukaryota; kingdom Metazoa; phylum Chordata; class Mammalia; order Primates; family Cercopithecidae; genus Rhinopithecus; species Rhinopithecus bieti. The sequence goes on along the minus strand of NW_016809106.1, from coordinate 696,604 downwards.
TACTCCACAGTCTTCAATTCTTGGTGAAGGGCCACCTCTAGTTCTGTGTGCTTGCAAGCAGGGAGGGATCCGGAAGTCTGAGAGAGATTCTCTGGCAAAGCATCTATAAAGATGTTGGCTGTTGGAGGGAGTGAGATAGGGATAGGAGCACATAAAAATGCCATCAGAAGGAAGCTAAGAGGATCTGGGCGGAGTGCTGCCGTTATCCAATGACATTCACTAAGCTTGGCCAAGTCTGAGAACTGTTCTCAGATTTTCTGTACTCATTCTGGGATTTTCAGTGTTTTGGGGTGACTGTGTTTTTTCTCTCGAAGGTGTCTCTCCCTTTATGTGTTTTCTACAAAGTGCCTCTTAGTCCGTTTTCTGTTGCTTGTAACAGAATACCGAAAACAGGGCAATTTATAAAGAAGTTTATTTCTTACAGTTGTGGAAGCAGAGAATGCAAGAGTGAGAGGAAGCATCTGGTGAGAGAGTATTCTTGCTGGGGAAAACTGTCTTCAGAGTCCCGGAGAAACACAGGTCATCCCGTGGCCAGGGGTCTGAGTATCTCATGTGTCAGCTCAGGTCTCCCTTCGTCTTCTTATAAAGCCAGCAGTTTCACTCCAGTAATAACCCTTTAATTCACTAACCCATTAATCCATTAATGGATTAATCTATTCTTTAGGGGAGAGTTCTGATGACCCCATCACCTCTTAAAAGCTCCAACTCTCAATACTGCTATATTGGGGATTGGATTTCAACATGAATTTCGGGAGGGGCATTCAAACCATGGCAGGTTTGAACGAACTCCTACAACGGCTCTGCTGGATTGGGATGTTTGATCCTTATTTACACATTATTAGAAGTTTGGAATCTTCTCTGTCTCTTAGCTGTGGTATTTACCTTGATTAAATATGCTTTTTGTTTTGCCTTGTTTTGTTAGGTGAGTGAATTTATAAAAAATAATCTGTGTAAGTGTTTGGAGTTTGAGAGGAAAGATGTGGGTTTAGGCTATTATCAGTATTTTAGAAGATTTGGGGAGTTTTCTTAGTGTCTTCATATAATGGTTATTATTTCTTACATAAATTTACTGCTTTATGTAATATGTAAACATTTAAAATTATTTTCTTTAATATCCGTGAGCAAATTTTATATTTTATTAATACTACATTTTGAAACAAGGAACTTGTGGATCAATAAGCTTAAATGATTTGCTCTAGGAAGTATGAGTGAAACTCAATAATTCAGGATTTATTACCTAAGGGATTATAGTAATCTGTCACTGAGTTAAAACATATGTAGGGAAACTCATATGTCATGAATCTAGAAGGCTAGCATTCTGATTAGTGGCTCTAGTTTAAGCAAACATGTGAAAACCTCCAGTTAGTTTGAAACTGACATCAATAAATTCATCAATTCAAGCATTTGTTGAATTTTTTATTAATTATAGTTTTTTATATTTCTAAATTTCTCAAAAAAGTTTTTTCTAGCCTTACATACTTCCAAAGTTTTACAAAAATACTGCTATTTATTTAGCTTAATTTTGTAACATCATTGGAGCTCTGGTTACATCATTTCTTCCTACCTGGTCCTTGGGTTTACCCTTGTAAGAATATGTTAGGGCCGAGTGTGGTAGCTCATGCATGTAATCTCAGCACTTTGGGAGGTGGAGGTGGGAGAATCGCTTGAGGTCCGAAGTTCAGGACGAGTCTAGGCAACACCGTGAGACCTCATCTCTACCAAAAAAAAAAAAAAAAAAAAAATTAGCTGGGTGTGGTCATGCACACCTGTGGTCTCTGGGGAGGCTGAGGCAGGAGGACCACTTGAGCCTGGGTGGTCAAGGCTGCAGTGAGCTGTGATCATGTGACTGCACTTTCACCTGGGCAATAGAGAAAGCCCCTGTCTCAAATATATTAGTTTCATGAAGTATTTATAAGATTATTTTGCTTAAATAGCATCTCATTTCATTAAGTAACCAGTCTCTGAAATTATTAGCATTATTAGTCAAATTCTATATGTAATTATATTTTTGTATCATATGTTCTTATGATTTTCCAGTAACCAAAAGACTTTAATCCTCCCAATAAATCCATTATTGTAATTCAGCCAACATTTTCTTATTGTAGATAAAATCAGACTCAGCTTTAAATATAATCTTAGCTCTATTGAAGTTGGCAGATCCTCTGCTGCTTTCTAAAATTTAAAGGCCACATTTTGGGGGGTTAAATTTTTCTGCTATAGATTTCAATAGGGTGGGTTTTATGCAAATGTAGGACAAAGCAATAATTATCTTGTTATATTCATTTTCCCTTTCCATTGAGTCTTCTCTCAGGTATTACAATTCCTACTATAGTTTTCTGGGATTGCTTCATTTCACAGATCCTTGATGAATGCCTGCTAAACTTTCAGGTGCTAACCACCAATAAAGACTTAAGTTATGCTCTCTCTGAAGTATGTGCAAAATAGGCAAATCCTAATGACTGAAAATTTTGAAAGCTCAAAGACATAAATCATCATTATGAAGATTCCACGCTAGTAAAACTTTTCTTATGAAATGATGAATGGAAAAGGAGTGTTTTATAGTACCATCGTACTATCAAAAATGTGAATGTCTGAAGAGCAGAGACACTGCTCTTCAGAGACACTGAGTTACATTTTTGCATAAACTTGGGACTAATACAAGCCAGACTGGGTTGTTCAATAATTTATTGGATAAATAACTTCATTAATACATCCAGATTCTTTATTGAGTGAGCCCTGTCTTCTAATATTTCACGAGAAACTGGTTTTTCTTCTGTTTTAATCAGTTTCAATAATATTAATGAGATCTAAAATCTGCCAATATTTCAAGTGGAGCTAAACATAAATTAATAGTAATGATTCAGTTTTCACTTTATTCATTTATTAATGATCCTTTCAATCACACTTTTGAAAGGAATTTTTGCTCTAATACCATATGGCTTAAACATCTGCAGTTAACCATTTTATTATATCAAATGCACAGTGTGAAGTGAATATACTAGCCAAATCTAAATGCAACTATTCAGGGGGAAGTGTATTATTTACAAATGTTTTAATCAAATTTCCTTGAGTATTATGCAAAAAATTCTGTTCAACTTCAAAAACCTTCAGTTCTCTTTAACTTTTAAAATAAGATATGTATTGATATTTTCAAGATTCTAGAAATATGGTTTAGTTTTCCATCTCAAATCTCCATATATCTGAAAGAAAATTAATTTATTTGTTGGGTATACATATAGCTGTTTCAACAAATATATTTTCATTTATTTAAGAAAATTAAATTCAATGGAATAATCTTAAATGATTTAATTTTTAATCTTCTGGATTGATTTCAATTTAATCTGTTATTTATTCCTAAGTCTTGGTCCCTGAGTTTCTGTGACAATAACATTAAAATTCTTTAAAATATTAAATAGCAAACTAAGCTATTATGAAGAATTCAGCATATTGGGTAAGAGACAGTTCCTAGAATTAAATCATTCTTCCATCAACAATCATCTCCAAGTGAACACTGGGATAAATCAACTGCCAGAGATCCAAAGTTTATTCTGTAAGTCTGTTGTTCTTGAACATCTGAGGTCAGTGTACATTAGAATCACCTGGAGTGCTTTTCAAAAGTACTTTTCACAGATGACAGCCCCAACTCCAGAGTTTCTGACTTAGTAGGTTTTGGGTGGAACTCAAAGCTTTATATTTATAATATGTTTCTAGGTGTTGCTGCTGATGCTGCCAGTCCAGGGACCACACCATGGGTAAAATCTCTAAATCCAGGTGCTTTAAATAAGCTCCCTTTTCAACTTTGCAGTAATTATTTGAAGGAGGAAAAGGGAGGCTTTGGAACTCTGTGCTCCTGGCAAGTGTTCACTGCACACTCTTCACCAGTCATAGGCTTCCTGTCTTGTCTGCCATAGAGAGACCATGAAGATGAGTCACATGGGTGTCACAATGATAAGGATGGCTCAGGACTCCAGGTCACCTGTTATCTCTTGCATTCCAATACCCCTGCACCTCTGCACTTTCCTGTTTCACTTTCCTTAGTCTATCTTTCCCTAATTTCTGAAACCTTTCAAATGCATCCCCCGGAACTGAATTTTGAACATCAGAAAAGTACCCTTGGTTCTCAAGGGCTCCACTTTTCCTTTTTTGCTTTAACTAAAGTTGGGCTCTTCGCTGAAGCCATTGCTTTCTCTAGCACCTTCAAGGAATATCTGTTTTTTCTCCCATATGTCCCACTATGTGGCCTGGAGGTGGAATAGCTACCTTAGTTTCTCTTCATTGCCATTTCTAAATTATTTTTCCCTCCTTTTTCCTTAATTCCATCTCCACTTGTTTATGACACTGACATTACATTTTGTATACAGAAAACATTTGACGTGGCTTTTCTGTTGAGCCAGGATAAGAATCAGGATGTGAAGGACTATGTAAAAACTTTAAAAAATAGATAATTATAACCTGTGTCAGATCCAGAGTGCCTCATACGAAGTGTGTTTGCATGTGAGCACGCACACCCCTCTCTGGGTATGGGTATATACCTGTATGTGTGCATATGGGTGGACATGGTGACAGTGATAATTTATCTCCAGTGACACAGAACATTATCCACAAAATTTCTCACCACCCAGTTTTTCTTTCCACAATGCCAAATCAATAGCCCAGTTTTATTTGTTTATTTATTATGAAGTTGAAATATCTGTATCCGTATATCTGCACGTTTCCTATTCAGTTCCAGACACCTAGCCACTATTGTCACTGCAGACCTTTTATGTTTATATATTGCTTTACCATTTAGCATAATGGTCAGCATATTAGGTTTAACTTAACAAATACACTTTCAAAAATTCTAAAATGTTGAAAAGTTAAGATAAAGACAGAATTTTTTAACTTTTCATAACATACTTTAAATATGTGCTTTCATTTCACCTAAATGTTTTCATTTGAAAACCAAAATTTTAAAAATATGTTTTAATTTAATTTTATAAATCCATGAAAAGTTATTGAAAGATGTTGAAGATACCTGAAATGTAGCATCAACTTTTTGGGACTTTCGGTTATTAATCTCATTTAATATACACTTGATACCATTTTGAGAATAAAACCAATCAGGCAAATGGAAGATAGCTGTTATTCTATGTGGAATTTACAATATTCTTATGATTCCTAAGGATATGTGAACCAAATTGTTTAAGCTCTGTATTTATTGACAGATATTTATATCCCATTGCTTCTGGAAAAATGTTTTTGCATTCTCTAGGACATAACTCATATAGCATATTAGAATACCATATTTAAATATACTCTCAAATCTATAGGATTTTTCTTACCAAGGATGTATAACTATTTTCATACATTTTTCAATTAATAGGTAATAGATTTGTTCCTATAATGATGCCTATCTCATGGCAATAGCTGTTTGATCTGTATTCTATTTTTCATGTGTTTTATTGACAAACACTTTAAAATAGCTTCATCAAATATAAATTACAGTGATTAATTTAATGCAACATCCAGAATGAAATAGGAATAAGCATTTACATTAAAAAAATTATCATAATTCAACATGACAAAGTGGTTTCCTTGGCAACAAGAGACAGTAAAAATTTACTTGTGAATTTAAAATTATATTGCCTCATAATTTGATGCACATTCTCATTATTTTAGTTTTATTGTGGGGAAATTCTTTTGTAATAAAAAAAACTAGATAGAAGAATGCTGTCTTTATAAAAGAAAAAAATGTTAAACTTACCCAGATCCAGAGACAACAAAAGAAATGTTGTTAAGCACAATAGGCTTGGTTCAATTTAAATAAAAACAGTCATAAAAATATTAACTGACAATTTTTGAAAATACTCAACAGTTTTATATGAATAAGTATGTAATCAAATGAACCTGAGATTAAGATTATTTAAATTTGTTGGTCTCCAGACACATGCTAGATGTAGGTTCTTTCACAAAAGAAAAAAACAATGAACTTAAATTATTTTGATTGTCAATTATCATTATTAACTTTCGTTGGAAAATAATGTTACTGGCAGGGCACGGTGGCTCATGCCTGTAATCCCAACACTTTGGGAGGCCAAGGCAGGTAGATCATGAGGTCAGGAGATCGAGACCATTCTGGCTGACATGGTGAAACCCCATCTCTACTAAGAAATACAAAAAAAATTAGCCAGGCATGGTGGCGGACACCTGTAGTCCCAGCTACTTGGGAGGCTGAGGCAGGAGAATGGTGTGAACCCGGGAGGCAGAGCTTGCAGTGAGCTGAGATCAGCCACTGCACTCCAGCCTGGGCAACAGAACGAGACTCCATCTCATTTAAAGAAAAAAAAATTGCAAAATAGAACTAACATATCTGTGAATTAGTCAAGTTTTTTCAGAAAAACAGAACCAGTAGGATACATATACTTTAAGAGACTTATTTTAGGAAATTGGCTCATGAGATTGTGTGGACTGGCAAGCCCAAAAATCTGTAGGGCAAACTGGCAGGTTGGAGATTCAATTAAGAATTGGTGTTGTAGTTTTGAGTCTGAAGACTGGGAACTCAGGCAGAATTTCCATGTTGCGCTCTAGAGGCAGAGTTTCTTCTTCCTTGAGAAGCCTCAGTCATTATTTTTGAGGTCTGTTCTGATTGAATGCAGCCCACTGACATTATGGGGGGTCATCTGCTTTACTTAAACTAATTGTAAACGTTAATTACAACTAAAAAATAAAATATTTTCACAGCAACATCCATCTAGGTAAGTGTCAAACAAGTATGTGCTCACCAAAATCTAGTCAAGTTCATACATTAAATAAATCATCACATTAATAATAAAGATTTCAATTTCAAGTAACTGAAGCCCAAACTCAAAGTGATTTGAATAGAACAGATACTTATTATCTCTCATCAAAGTGAATCCAACATGACCCCAGTATTGGTATAACCAGATTCTTTCTGTCCTTCAAGGATTGGATTTTTTATGTTGACTTCATCTTCAGACTTATGTCAAGATAGCTACAGCGTTTTGAGACTTCACAATCCAGAAACAGAAGAAAAAGCAGTTTTTTTTTTTGGTTTGTTTTTTGCTTTTCCTATATCTCTTTCTTAGGATTAAGAAATACTTTCTAGATGTTCCAAGATGACCAAATAGGAACAGCTCCAGTCTGCAGCTCCCAGTGTGAGCGATGTAGAAGATGGGTGATTTCTGCATTTCCAACTGAGGTACCAAGTTCATCTTGCTGAGGCTTGTCAGACTGTAGGTGCAGCCCATGGAGCAGGGTGGGGCATTGCCTCACCTGGGAAGTGCAAGGGGTCAGGGAATTCCCTTTCCTAGCAAAGGGAAGCCATGACAGATGGTACCTGGAAAATCCCACCCTAATCCTGTGCTTTTCCAATGGCCTTAGCAAACGGCACACCAAGAGATTATATCCCGTGCCTGGCTTGGAGGGTCTCACGCCCATGGAGCTTCGCTTACTGCTAGCACAGCAGTCTGAGATCAAACTGCAGGATGGCAGCGAGGCTGGGGGAGGGGCATCCACCATTGCTGAGGCTTGAGTAGGTAAACAAAGTGTCCTGGAAGCTCGAACTGGGTGGAGCCCACTGCAGCTCAGGGAGGCCTGCCTGCCTCTGAGTACTCCACCTCTGGGGGTAGGGCATAGCTGAACAAAAGGCAGCAGAAACTTCTGCAAACTTAATCGTCCCTATCTGACAGCTTTGAAGAGAGTAGTGGTTCTCCCAGCATGGAGTTTGAGATCTGAGAATGGACAGACTGCCTCCTCAAGTGGGTCTCTGACCCCCGAGTAGCCTAACTGGGAGACATCTCCCAGTAGGGGCTGACTGACACCTCATACAGCCGGGTGCCCCTCTGAGATGAAGCTTCCAGAGGAAGGATCAGGTAGCAACATCTGCTGTTCTGCAATATTTGCTGCTCTGCAGCCTCTGCTGCTGATACCCAGGCAAACAGGGTCTGGAGTGGACCTCCAACAAACTCCAACAGACCTGTAGCTGAGGGTCCTAACTGTTAGAAGGAAAACTAAGAAACAGAAAGAACATCCACACCAAAACCCCATCAGTACATCACCATCATCAAAGACCAAAGGTAAATAAAACCGCAAAGATGGGGAGAAACCAGAGCAGAAAAGCTGAAAATTCTAAAAGTCAGAGCACCTCTTCTCCTCCAAAGGAACACAGCTCCTCACCAGCAATGGAACAAAGTTGGATGGAGAAGGACTTTGATGAGTTGACAGAAGAAGGCTTCAGACGATCGGTAACAACAAACTTCTCTGAGCTAAAAGAGGATGTTTGAACCCATCACAAAGAAGCTAAAAACCTTGAAAAAAGAGTAGATGAATGGCTAACTAGCATAAACAGTGTAGAGAAGTCCTTAAATGACCTGATGGAGCTGAAAACCATAGCACGAGAACTAAGTGATGCATGCACAAGCTTCAGTAGCCGATTTGATCAAGTGGAAGAAAGGGTATCAGTGATTGAAGATCAACTGAATGAAATGAAGTGAGAAGAGAAGTTTAGAGAAAAAAGAGTAAAAATATAAGGAACAAACCTCCAAGAAATATGGGACTATGTGAAAAGACCAAATCTACATCTGATTGGTATACCTGAAAGTGACAGGGAGAATGGAACCAAACTGGAAAACACTCTTTAGGATATTACCTAGGAGAACTTCCCTGACCTAGTGAGGCAGGCCAACATTCAAATTCAGGAAATACAAAGAACACAACAAAGATACTCCTTGAGAAGGCAACCCCAAGACACATAATTGTCAGATTCACCAAAGTTGAAATGAAGGAAAAAGTGTTAGGGCAGCCAGAGAAAAAGGTCGGGTTACCCATAAAGGGAAGCCCATCAGACTAACAGCAGATCTCTAGGCAGAAACTCTACAAGCCAGAAAAGAGTGGGGGCCAATACTCAACGTTCTTAAAGAAAAGAATTTTCAACCCAGAATTTCATATCCAGCCAAACTAAGCTTCGTAAGTGAAGGAGAAATGAAATCCTTTACAGACAAACAAATGTTGAGAGATTTTGTCACCACCAGGCCTGCCTTACAAGAGTTCCTGAAGGAAGCACTAAACAAGAAAAAGAACAACCAGTACCAGCCAGTGCAAAAACATGCCAAATTGTGAAGACCATCGATGCTAAGAAGAAACTGCATCAACTAATGAGCAAAATAACCAGTGAACATCATAATGACAGGATCAAATTCACAAATAACAATATTAACCTTAAATGTGAATGGGCTAAATGCTCCAAATAAAAGATACAGACTGGAAAACTGGATAAAGAGTCAAGACCCATCAGTGTGCTCTATTCAGGAGACCTATCTCACGTGCAGAGACACACATAGTCTCAAAATAAAGGGATAGAGGAAGATCTACCAAGCAAATGGAAAACAAAAAAAGGCAGGGGTTGCAATCCTAGTCTCTGATAAAACAGACTTTAAACCAACAAAGATCAAAAGAGACAAAGAAGGCCATTACATAATGGTAAAGGGATCAATTCAACAAGAAGAGCTAACTATCCGAAATATATATGCACCCAATACAGGAGCACCCAGATTCATAAAGCAAGTCCTTAGAGACTTACAAAGAGACTTAGA
>NW_016809106.1:648476-684834 GCF_001698545.2 Rhinopithecus bieti | reverse complement strand
CACGTGAAAAAATGCTCATCATCACTGGCCATCAGAGAAATGCAAATCAAAAACACAATGAGATACCATCTCACACCAGTAAAAGTGGTGATCATTAAAAAGTCAGGAAGCAACAGGTGCTGGAGAGGATGTGGAGAAATAGGAACGCTTTTACACTCTTGGTGGGACTGTAAACTAGTTCAACCATTGTGGAAGACAGTGTGGTGATTCCTCAAGGATCTAGAACTAGAAATACCATTTGACCTAGCCATCCCCTTACTGGGCATATACCCAAAGGGTTATAAATCATGCTGTTACAAAGACACATGCACACGTATGTTTATTGCGGCTCTATTCACAATAGCAAACACTTGGAACCAACCCAAATGTCCATCAATGACAGACTGGATTAAGAAAATGTGGCACATATACACCATGGAATACTATGCAACCATAAAAAAGGATGAGTTCATGTCTTTGTGGGGGCATGAATGAAGTTGGAAACCATCATTCTGAGCAAACTATCACAAGGACGGAAAGCCAAACACCGCATGTTCTCACTCATACGTGGGAATTGAACAATGAGAACACTTGGAGACAGGGTGGGAACATCACACACTGGGGCCTGTTTTGGGGTGGGGGGAGGGGGAGGGATAGCATTAGGAGATATACCTAATGTAAATGATGAGTTAATGGGTCCAACACACCAACATGGCACATGTATACATATGTAACAAACATGCACGTTGTGCACACGTACCCTATAACTTAAATTATTATTTAAAAAATGAAGTCTTTATCAAAGAAAAAAAAAATACTTTCCATTATCAGACTTCCTTCCACATCTCAATGGCCAGAATCAGCTCAGCATGCTCATTTCTGCTCATCACTGTCAAGATGAATGACAAAACTCTGCATGGCTTAGACTGATCATCTGATGAGGGATAGGTATTTTGGAGTCATCCACAATGTCTTCCATAATCAATTATATTTTTATTTACACTTTCATATTTTTGGAGGTACACCTATTTGCAGTTTTTGCTGTTGATCTAAAATAAATGCTGATAACTGCATAGATACGGGTTGCATATCTTGGACTTTCTTCTGTCTGCTAAGCATTTTTACCTGAATCTAACATACTTTCTGAAATTCAACATTTTGAAATAAGCTCTTAGTTAGTCTTCCTCTCTAATGTAGTATGACTTTTTGTTAGTGGGTAGGATTACTATCCACTCAGTTACTTTACAGAGAACATTTAGAGTCAACCCACACAGCATATATTCTCACACACCCATACCTAATCATTTACCAAATCTAGTTAGTTTTGCCCCAAACTGTTGACTCAGTCTTCTCCTCTCTATTCCCATTACTGCTTTCCTGGTCTAGACCACTTCACTCAAAATGCTGAAGAGACATGGTATTTTCAAATGCCTCCCACCTCTGAGGCATACTGAGGCATATATATGTATTATATGTATGACAAGAGGCTGTAAATAATATATACGCACATATATAATATATATACACATAAAATTCATATGTACACAAATACGTGCATGTGTGTGTATTTTATGTGTACATATAACATGTGTGTATACATATATTCTTACAGCCTCCTATCCCATTACTGACTCTCATAGAAAATAGTGCTTGAAACATATAGACTACTACTGCTACTAATTCCTTAACCATAATTTGTCTCAGTTCTGGCTTCTTCTTATGTTAGGTTTCAGCTTAGATGAAAATTCCCTTCCCTGGAATTGTCAATGTTCTTAGTAAATTTTATTTACACAATCCAGATAGATAATAGATAAGCTTCAGGTCGCTAAATCTTCCTGGATTCTCTGCCTTGCTCCACAGAGAACAAAGAACTACTATTTCTCTTTGGTATCTATACATTTCTACTTCATCCCGTAGGCTGTGGCAAACGTGAGGGCAGAAACGAACAGTCAACTTTGCATCTCAGAGGCTAACATAGTGCCTACCACATAAGTGTATTTTATTGTATTATAGCTTTTACTTTAGGTTCAGGGGTACATGTGCAGGTTTCTTACATAGGTAAACTGCATGTCATGGGGGTTCGGTGTACAGATTATTTCATCCCCCAAGTAATAAGCATAGTACCCCATAGATATTTTTTTTCTGATCCTCTCCCTTCATCCCTCTACTCTTAAGGATGCCCTGATGTCTGTCGCTCCCATCTCTGTGTCCATATGTTCTTGTTGTTTAGCTATCATCTCTCATTTATAAGTTAGAACATGCAGTATTGAGTTTTCTGTTCCTGCATTAGTTTGCTTAGGATTGTGGCTTCCAGTTCCATCCATGTTGCTGCAAAGAACATGATCTCATTCTTATTTTCTAGTTGTGTAGTATTGCAAATGTGGAATATGTACCACATTTCTTTACTCAGTCCACTTTGTGTATATGTACCATGTTTTCTCTATCCAATCTACTCTAATGGGTATTTAGATTGATTCCATATCTTTGCTATTGTGAATAACGCTTCCATGAACATAGCATGCATGTGTCTTTATGGTAGAATAATTTATATTGCTTTGGATATACACCCAATAATAGAATCACTGGGTTGAATGGTAGTTCTGTTTCAAGTTCTTTGAGGAATCATCACACTTCTTTCCAAAATGACTGAACTAATGTACAGTCCCACCAGCAGTGTATAAGCATTTCTTTTTCTCCACAATCTCACTAGCATCTGTTATTGCTTGCCGTTTTAATATTAGCCATTCTGACCAGTGTGAGATGATATCTCATTGTGGTTTTGACTTGGATTTCTCTATTGATCAGTAATGTTGAGCTTTTTTCATATGCTTGTTGGCCACATGTATGTCCTCTTTTGAGCAGTGTATGTTCGTGTCCTTTAACCCACATTTTAATGCTTTTGTGGATTTTTCTTGTTAATTTGTTTACGTTTCCTACAGGTTCAGGATATTAGACCTTTGGTGCACAATTTGAAAATATTTTCTGCAATTGTGTGTGATGTCTGTTTACTCTGATGATGGTTTCTTTTGCTACATAGGAGTTCTTCAGCTTAGTTAGGTCCCATGTCAATTTTTGCTTTTGTTGCAATTGTTTTTGGCATCTTCATCAAGAAATCTTTGTCAGATCCTATGTCCAGAATGGTATTTCCTAGGTCATCTTCCATGTATTCATGGTTTTAGGTATCAAATTTAAGTCTCTAATTCATCTTGAGTTGATTTTTGTATATGGTGTAAAGTGGGGGGTCTAGTTTCAATCTTCTGCCTATGGCTTAATAGTTCTCCCAGTACCACTTATTCAATAGGGATTCCTTTCTCCATTGCTTGTTTTTGTAGGCTCTTTTGAAGATCAGATGGCTGTAGGTGTGCACCCTTATTTCTGGCTTCCCTATTCTGTTCCTTTGGTCTATGTTTCCATTTTTGTACCATTACCATGCTGTTTGGGTTACCATAGCCCTGTAATATCCTTTGAAGTCAGGTAACAAGATGCCTCTAGCTTTGTTCTTTTTGCTTAGGATTGCCTTGGCTATACGAGTCTTTTTTTTTTTTTTTTGGTTCCATATGAATTTTAAATAGTTTTCCTAATTCTGTGAAGAACATCATTGGTTTTTTGATAGGGATAGCACTGAATCTGTAAATTGCTTTAAGTAGTATGGCCATTTTAATGATATTGATGCTTCCTATCCATGAAGAGGGAATACTTTTTCGTTTGTTTGTGTAATCTCTGATTTATTTGAGCAATGTTTGGTAATCATCATTGTAGAAATCTTTCACCTCCCTGGTAAGCTGTATTCCTAGTTATTTTATTCTTTTTGTGGCAGTTGTGAATGGGATTGCGTTGCTGATTTGGCTCTCAGCTTGGATATTGTTGCTGTATAGGAATGTTACTAATTTTTGAAGTTGATTTTGTATCCTGAAACTTTGCTAAAGCTGTTTGTCAGCTAAAAGAGCTTTTGGGCAGAGACCATGGGATTTTCTAGATATAGAATTATGTCATCTGCAGACAGGTATCCTTTGACTTCCTCTCTTTCTATTTAAAAGTCTTTTATTCATTTTCCTTACCTGATTGCTCTGGCCAGGACTTCCAGTTATATGTTGAATAAGAGCGTTGATAGAGCTCATCCTTGTCTTACTCCTGTTTTAAAGGGGAACGCGTCCCACTTTTGCCCATTCAATATAATGTTGGCTGTGGGTTTTTGATAGATGGCTATTATTTTGAAGTAAGTTCCTTCAATGCCTAAACATGAAGTAATGTTGAATTCTATCAAAGGCGTTTTCTGCATCTGTTGAGATGATCATGTGGTTTTCATTTTTAGTTCTGTTTATATGATGAGTCATACTTATTGATTTGCATATATTAAACCAACCTTACTTCCTAGGAATAAAGCCTACTTGATTGTGGAGGATTAGCTTTTTGATGTGCTGCTGGATTTGGTTTGCTTGTATTTTGTTGAGTATTTTTGCATCAATGTTCATCAAGGATATTGGCCTGAAGTTTTCTTTTGTTGTTGCGTCTCTCCAGGTTTTGATATCAGGATGATGTTGACCTCATAGAATGAGTTGGGGAATAGTTTCTCCTCTCCTCCCCTCTCCTCCCCTCCCTCCCTACCCTTCCTTCCTTCCTTCCTTCCTTCCTTCCTTCCTTCCTTCCTTCCTTCCTTCCTTCCTTCTTTCCTTCTTTTTTGACGGATTCTTGCTTTGTCACCCAGGCTGGATGCAGTGGCATGATCTCAGCTCACTGCAACCTCTGCCTCCCAGGTTCAAGTGATTCTCCTGCCTCAGCCTCCTGAGTAGCTGGGACTACAGGCACATGCCACCACGCCCGGCTAATTTTTGTATTTTTAGTAGAGATGGGGTTTCATCATATTGGCCAGGCTGTTCTTGAACTTCTGACCTTGGGATCCACCTGCCTCAGCCTCACAAAGTGCTGGGATTACAGGCATGAGCCACCGCACCCGGCCTAGTTTCATTTTTTGGGAATAGTTTCAGCAGGAATGGTGTCAGTTCTTCTTTATAAATCTGGTGTAATTTGGCTGTGAATTCGTCTGGTCCTAGGTTTTGTTTTGTTGGTAGGCTTTTTATTACTAATTCAATTATGAAACTTGGTCTGATCACTGATTATTGGTGATGATCAGAGATCAGAGTTATTGGTCTGATCAGAGATTCATTTTATTTCTGTTTTAGCCTTGGGAGGTTGTATGTACCCAGGAATGTATCTACTTATTCTAGATTTTCTGGTTTGCATGCACAGAAGGGCTCACAGTAGTCTCTGAGTGTTATTTTTTCTATTTCTGTGAGGTCAGTGGTAATGCCCCATGTCATTTTTAATTGTGTTTCTTTATATGTCATCTCTTTTTCTCTTTATTAATATACCTAGTGGTCTATCTTGTTAATTTTTTTCAAATAATCAACTTATGGATTAGATAATCTTTTGCATTTTTTTTGTCTGAATTTCCTTCAGTTCATGTCTGATTTTGGTTATTTCTTGTCTTCTGCTAATTTTGAGGTTGCTTTCTTCTTGTTTGCACAGTTCCTCTGGTTGTGATGTTAACATGAAATTTTTCTCTCTTTTTGATGTGAGTATTCAGTGCCATAAATTTCTCTCTCAACACTGCCTTAGCTGTATACCAGAGATTCTGGTATGTTGTATCTTTGTTCTCATTAGCTTCAAAAACATTTTTGACTTCTGCCTTAATTTATTATCTACCCAATAGTAATTCAGAGGCAGGTTGTTTAATTTCCATGTTATTGTATGGTTTTTAGTGACTTTCTTAGTATTGATTTCTATGTTTCTTGCACTGTGCTTTAAGAGTATGGTTGGTATGATTTTATCTTTTTAAAAAACATTTGCTGAGGATTGTTTTATGTCTAGTTGTGTGTTTGATATTACAGTATGTGTCATGTGGTGATGAGAAGATTGTGTATTCTGTTTTATTTGGATGGATAATTCTGTAGATGTCTATTAGGTCCAGTTGGTTCAGGACTGTGTTCAGTTCCTAAAGATCTGTGTTAATTTTATGCATCAGTGGTCTGATACTGCCAGTGGGGTGTTGAAGTCTCCCTTTATTATTGTTTGGGAATCTAAGTCTCTTTTTCATAGGTCTCTAAGAACTTGCTTCATGAATCAGGGTATTCCTGTGTTAAATGTATATATATTTAGGATAGTTACGTCTTGTTGTATTGAACCCTTTACCATTACCTTCTTTGTCTTTTGTGATCTTTGCTGGCATAAAGTCTATTTTGCCTGAATTTAGAATATCAATCCCTGAATTTTACTGTTTTCCATTTTCTTGGTAGATTTTTCTCAATCCTTTTATTTTGAGACTATGTATGTCATTGCATGTGAGATGGGTCTCTTGTAGAGAGCATAGCCTTGGGTATCACTTGTTTATCCAGTTTGTCACTGTGTTTTTATTAGGGTGTTTAGCCTGTTTCCATTCAAGGTTAGTGTTGACAGATGCAGATTTGATCCTGTCATCATGTTACTGGGTTATCATGCAGACTTGTTTGTGTGTTTGCTTTATATTATCAGTGGTCTGTGTTCTTAAATATGTTTTTGAAGTAGTTGATAATGATCTTTCCTTTTCATATTTAGTACTCCTTTCAGGACCTCTTGTAAGGCAGGTCTGGTGGTAATGAATTTCCTTAGCATTTGCTTATGTGAAAAGAATGTTATTTCTCCTTCACTTATAAAGCTTAGTTTGGCTGGATATAAAATTCTTGGTTAGAAATTATTTTCTTTAAGAATGTTGAATATAGGTCCGTAGTCTCTTCTGGTTTGCAGGATTTCTGCTGAGAGATTTGCTGTTAGCCAGATGGGGTTCCTGTTGTAGGTAATCTGCCCCTTCTCTCTAGCTACCTTTAACGTTTTTAATTTCATTTGAACCTTTGAGAATCTGATGATTATGTGTCTTGGGGATGGTCTTCTTCTGTAGTATCTCACAAGGATTCTCTGCATTTTCCGAATTTAAATGTTGACCTCTCTAGTGAGGTGGAGGAAGTTTTCATGGATGATACTCGGAAATATGTTCCCAAGTTGCTTACTTTCTCCTCGGCTCCTTCAGGGATGTCAGTGAGTTATATTTGTGGCCTCTTTACATAATCACATATTTCCAGGGGGGTTTGTTCATTCTATTTAATTCTTTTTCTTTATTTTTTTTCTGACTTACTTATTTCAGAGAGCCAGTCTTCAAGCTCTGAGACATTTTACTCAGCTTGGTCAATTTGCTGTTCATACTTGCAATTTTGCTTATAAAACTCTTGTAATGTGTTTTTCAGCTCTGTCAGATCAGTTTGTTTGTTTTTTTTATAAAAGGTATTTTGTCCATCAGCTCCTGTATGACTTTATTGTACTCCTTAGATTCCTTGGATTAGGTATTGACACTCTCCTGGATCTTGATGTTTTTCTTTATTGTTCATTTTTTGAATTCTTTTTCTGTCGTTTCAGCCCAATTAACCACCCTTTCTGAGGGACTAGTGTGGTTGATTGGAGAAAAGAAGCCACTCTGGCTTTTTGAGTTGCCAAAGTTCTAGTACTTGTTCTTTCTCACCTGTGTGGGCTGGTGTTCCTTTACCTGTAGCATAATTTGAGTACAGTCAACAGACCTCTTTTCTGGATGTTTTCAGAGGGCCAGGGCTTATTGCTGGGTCATTGTTTGCAGCTGAATTCTTATTCTGGATTTTCCAGTGGTCAGGTGGTATATTAGCAAAGTATCTTTGATGTTGACGTTTTGGTCTGTGATCCAGTACATGGTACTTAAGCATAATGGCCACTAGGCAGGCCCTTGCTCAGCCACTTTGCTCCTCTATATTTCCTCATCGTTGCAGCCAGGCTCCCACTTAGTGCTCCGTGCTCTGAGAGTGTGGGCTCCTCTCCCACTCAAGTGCTGGCTGTAGATCTCATCTCGGCACTCCCAGGCTGCACACTGAGACTCTGGGGCGAGCTCAGGCTTTATGTTCCCTCCCCAGCTTGGAGGCAGCAGGGGAAGGGACCTTAGCAGTGGTTGTGGCAGACAGTCTTTCACTTGTCTCTTGGGGATCCACTCCAGAGAGATGTGGAGCCACTGTCAATCGATGTGATCAGCCTGGAATGGAGTGGCCCCAAGCTGGGGGGCTCTGCCTGGTAACAAGCAGGAGAGGTGGTTGGTTCACAGGGCAGATAAACTGGCCCCTTATCCTTAGGACAGCTGCAGCTTGTTGGAGGTGTAGTTAATCTTCCCGGTCTTTGCTCCTTCCCCAGTCCGAGAGCAGCAAGGGTAGTGCCACTGCAGTGGCAATGGGAGGGGCTTTTGGTTACTTCTTGGTGCTCCACCTCAGAGAAACACTGAGCAACTGCTGCTGGGAATGTTCAGCCAGGAAGTGGGGTGGTTGTGCTGCTGCCCTGAGCTGCCGGCTCTTCTTGTTGATGAGTATGGAGGTCAAGGGCTCACAAGGAGAAGAGACTGAGCTCTTCTTCATACGGGGAGTGTGGCATGCTGGGAGCATGGGTGAAGCCCTCAGGATCTTTACTTCTTCCCTGTACTAAAGGCAGCAGGGGTAGAACCACTGCTGTGGCAGTATCAGAGGGGATCAGTTGCCACTGGAAGCCCTCCGTAGGGAAACTCAGAACCATTACTAGTGGGAGTGCTCAGCTGTGGGTGGAGAGGCTGATCTGTGGTCCTGAACCAGGGGCTCTGCCTGGTGAAGAGTGGGAGCCAGACGCACAGGGACGAGGCACTGAACTCTTCTCCTTATGTTGACTGCCGTGTGCTGGAGGTTCCAGTTTAGTGATTAGGCCCTTTGTTCCTACTCCAGCCCGAGGATTAGTAGGGCAGTATCACTGCAGCAGGAATGGCAGAGGGGCTGTGGGTTGTCTCTGGAATTTCCTCCTCAGAGAACTGCAGAACTGTCTTCAACTAAAGTGTTCAGGTGGGGGCAGGGTAGTTGTGCTAGAGTACCAGGTTGGGAGGCCCTACCCGGTCAGGAGAAGAGGGTTCCGGGACCTGCATGGAAAATAGTCTGGCTGCTTTCTTCTGTGGAGCAGCTGTGCTGTGCTGGGGATCTGTCCAATCCCAGTCCTAGCACACGGTCTTCAAAGCCTGAAGGGAACAGCAGCAAGGTCTGCAAGACAGCAAAAAATGAAGCTTGCCTCTCCATCCCAGAGAATTGCAGAGCTGCCACTCGTCCAAGAGCCCCGGCGGAGTGGGGGCAGGAGTCCTGGGTTGGGAGGTCCCGCGAAGTGAGAAGCAGGATTGTGGACCCAAGTAAAAGATCTGCTTGTTTTTTCCCCACAGGGCGGCTGTGATGCGCTGGGATCCACACCTGTCCCTAGTCACCATGCGCTCTCTGCAGACGGAGGGCAGCATCAGAAAGGTGTGTGAAACAGCGAAAGTGGCAGCCCTCTTCTCCCTGCGGGAGCTTCACCCCAGGAAAGTGCAGAGCTGCTACCAGCCTGAGAGCCCCAGCAGTGGGTGGCTGAAGTCCTAGGCTAGTGGGCCTTAACCTGGGAGAAGTAGTGGAGGTGAGGCCTGCAGTCCATCACTGCTCAGCCCTCTGGACTTGCAGGCCATCACTGCTCGGCCCTCTGGACCTGCAGGCCATCACTGCTCGGCCCTCTGGACCTGCAGGCCATCACTGCTCAGCCTTCTGGATCTGGAGTCCATCTATGCTCAGCCCTCTAGATTTGGTCCCTTTCCTGTGGGTGCGCGAGGGAGCCTGACCTCCCCTGTTCCTGGACCTGTAGCCGCTAAGCCAGAATGCCAGGGCATCCAAGGCTCCAAGGACTCCACATGTGCCTGAGTGAGGACCCTGCCCAGACTCCGTGGAGCTCTGCATGTCAGTCTGAAGGCCCTGGTCAAATGAAGAGATCTCCTAAACCCAAGGTTGCAAAAGTCTATGGGAAAAGTATTGGTCCCCAGGGACTCTCACTCACTCACTCACTTACTCACTCACCATTTCCCCTTGGTGGGGAAGCCTCCCCTGGCTCTGTGCCATTCCTGAGTGGGTGGTCGTCCTGTCTCACTCCTCTCCATTCTCTTTGGGTTGAGTTGTTTCCTTGATTAATCCCATTGTGTCCTCCTGGATGTTTCAGTGGAAGATCTAATATTTACTTGCCACATTTTCTTTTCTCCATCAGAGTGGCACATACTGGCTGCTTCTAGTCAGTTTTCTTGGCTTTTGCCTTTGCTATATTGATAATGCAGATAGGTTCAGTGGATAGTTGTGATAATATTTAGAAACATCCTATTTGTGCTTTCAGAGGCTGTACAAATTGCTGAATAACTGTAATGGATTATACTATCTAGTGACCATAATAACCCTGGGAGTCATTTGATATTACCCTTGGAAGGATCTAGGTGTTAATGTCAATTGTAGTAAAGGCAGGACCCAAACTAAATCCAGTGTCTATGGATGTAATCATGACCCTGATTGTCACCATGAATAAATAAGTCATTGGGTAAATGACTTTGCCCTGCTGTTTCACCATCATCCAGAAAAATTCTCTCAAAACTACTATGTGTCTGGCCAGGTGCAGTGGCTCATGCTTATAATCCCCACACTTTGGGAGGCCAAGGTGGGTGGATAACTTGAGGCCAGGAGTTCGAGATCAGCCTGGCCAATGTGGTGAAACCCCGTCTCTACTAAAAATATAAAAATTAGCCTGGCATGGTGGTGCATGCCTGTAAATCCCAGCTACTCAGGAGGCTGAGGCATGATAATCACTTCAGCCCGGAAGGCAGAGGTAGCAGTGAGCCAAAATCATGCCACTGCACTGCAGCCTAGACAACAGAGAGAGACTCTGTCTCAATAACAACAACAACAATAACAAAAACACAACACTACATCTCGTTTCTAATCGCTGGGTTGATATACTTGTCCTCTGATTTTCTAATAGTATAAACAATTGCAAATATAAAATAATTTTATGTAAAATTCTACAGCAATTAGCAGGTTGCTTGCATGCATTCATTCCTAAAATATTTATTGAGTTTGTATTTTTTTCTAAACACTGTACTTTGTGATTATCCTTCACTTCCCATGAATGACCCAGAAAAATCATGACTACCTCCTAATTCAAGCCTAAATTCATGTTGCCAGGCTACCGAAAGGCATTTATTTTATGAATTTTTTACTCTTTATACTCACTCTTCTACTCCTTACATGAAAATAGGTTACCATATTATTACTTAGATTGTTTAAAATTGAGGATTTGTCTGTGTATGTGTGTTATTGCCTACATTTGGAAATATGTTTGTGCTTATTACCTTCAAATAATAAATAATACTTTACCTATTTTAAAATAAGAGCTGAGAGAGTAAGAAAAATAGCCATAGAAACAACTAAACAAATGCTACTTTAAAAAAAGACCTTTGTAAATGAATATTTTTTATGAAACTATAATTTATTTCCTTCTGGAAAATGATATAATCACCACTAGGGATAAATATTATCATGAGAAATACATCTTAATCACTTTTCCAAGCTAAAAGAAGTTTATTAATGACTTTTAAAAAATAGCTGTTGTGATCAAGGCTAGCCAGTTCTTCAAGTTTCAAAATTTACAGAAAGCAAAGTTGAGAATGGATCAATAAATTTATTTAGAAAGAGACTTTGTTCTTTCAAAATAAAGATACTTGCTCTTATTGTTTTATCTTTTATTGTTAGAATAAGATACCTTAAATAAGATTAATGTCTGCACTACGAAACATACTTTACTAGGTAAATGTGCACAAAAGTACCATGTTTAAACACATGAGGTTCAGAAGTGTTGGTTATATGTCATATATGAATTAGGGTGAAGCAAAATCTAGACGTTACTATAATCAGAAATTAAGAAAATAAAATTATTTTTACAGGAAACAGGAAACATGAACAAAAGTTATTCTAGAATTAGATCAGAGATTTCATACACTGAACATTCTTGGACTGCCTATCTCTGCCATCAACATCAATAATAAATTAACTGATTGCTAACTCCTCTCTGTCTTCTAAGTAAAACAGCAAGTCAATGAGAGCAGAGGTTCCTCCTTTGAAGTCAGGTAAAGGGGCTGCTGCAGTCCTGTCTTCTGATCATCCTTAAGCAGTGGCTGTCAACTGTCCCTGCTTTTGTTACCTATCTGATTCCAACTATGGGAGTCCACTGATGGGAAAGGAACTCAGTGTCTCTTGGACAAGAGCTCATTTCATTGCATTTTCCTTGTTTTCATCAAAGACAGCCAGAAGCTTAGGACACTGCAGGTGTCACATCTATGAGGTTCTTCATCATGGAGAAACCTAGAAAAGAGACCGTCTTCAGAATTTCATATCATGTTACAGAGTTGGAGTGCTTCCCTCTACCTATGCAGGTTCCACTGAAAGAAGACTTTTCCTAAATTCTTCACACAACTTGCTCCTCATGGACTCTGGAGAAAATGGAAATTATACTTCCTTGATGACTTCAGCATCAGGATATGAGAATGGGCTATCTTTTCTGTCTCTCTGCTGATATCACCACAGTGAAATTCTTGACCATGCCACAAACTTTGTGAAAACGTTTCTGTAGTTATTGAAAATAAAATCAATTCAGGTGTTAGGACCTTTTGTGTTGGCAAACAACATTGACAACACAGTGTTGCTTTTTTATTTTTTTTTTAATGAAATATATATAGAGACACTGAGGATTCTGCTGTGGACAAGGTAGGCAGTATTCCATGTGTAGACACAGACCATAATAGTTCTTGACCTTGGCTACAAATAACCATTCATAGAGTGTAATACTCACTGCTGTTTTTTTGTTGTTGCTTCTATTTGAATATTTGCCTTTTACCCAGAATATCTAAGCAAGTGATATGTTGGGTTAAGGAAACTTGTAATGTTACAATATAAAATAATTAGTTATTTTTATATAGCCAAGAGGCTGTTTTTATAGTGTCTAGATGATATATGTAGGTTGTTAAAAAATATAGCAGGCAGAGCATGTGAAGCCTTAGGCCAGCAGCAGAAAACCTGTCCTGGGTAGTGATAAAATAGCCCAAGGAATCTGGAGACTTTACCTGGCATGAGATTTGTGTGCAAACTGCTGTGGCATGTCTATAAACAACACATGGGCCTGTCTTAGTACATATAGAAATAAACAGAGAGGGAGCTTTATAAGAATTCTGTAGTCAGCACTGCTTTAATTAGTAAACAGCTGATTCAATTGAATCCTTGTGAATTTAAAGATATATCAATAGAAAATGTCAAATTAAAATACAAAGATACAAATAGTTAAAAATGATAACAAGAACAGAGTGTCTAAGAGCTGTGGGACAATATAAAGTAGTTTAATACACATTCTTCTGAAGTCTCAGAAGAATAAGAGACAGAGAAAGGGACAAGATAAATATTTGAAAAGATAATAATTTACATGTTTTCAAATATAATAAAAAAAGAAAAATTTAATAAGCACTTTTCAAACATAATTGCAGAAATATGAAAGTTCTAAAAGTATCAATTTAAGTTAGCCATTTTAGGTTTGATAAAAGAATCAAGACCCAATTATGTAGAAAAATATATATTTTAAATATAAAACAGAAAATTAACATTGCAAACAGTAATCAAAAGATGATATAGCTATGTATCTGATGAAGTAGACTTCAGAACAAAGAACATAATTGGAAATGACAGATCATTCCATAATATCAATGGGCTAATTTACCAGGGAGGAATACAATCATAATGTGTATGCACTTAACAAAAATAGCCTTAAGATACATACATCTGGCACTGAAAGAAAAAAACTGCAGTCAAATCTGCAATTATATTTGGAGACTTCAATACTCCACTCAGGTAACCACAAAACAAGTTGAAAGTACATAAGAGAATAAAAGACTGCAATGACACTTGAAGACAGCTTGACTGAACTGACATTTTTAGAACGGCAATCATATTAGGATGAACATTCATTTTAAGTGCACAAAGAGAATTCATCATTTAAGGTCCATAGAACAAACCTGCAAAAATTAAAAGAAATAAAATCATAGAGTGTATGTTTTCTGCTTATAGTGAAATTGATTAGAAATCAAGAGTAGAAAAATATGAAACAAAATCCCTCATATATTTGGAAATTAAATAACAAACTTTTAAATAACTCACAGAATAAAGTGTTAGATCATCAGAAAGAAACTCATGAAATTTTTTGAATTGAATGAAAATAAAAAGACTCAAAATTTGTAGGATGCTGCATAAGCAGTTTGTAGAAGGAAGTTTATTGTACCAAATGCTCAGAACAGAAAACCAAAAAGGTTTTAAATCAATAAGATAGACCTTAAGGAACTAGAGAAAGAAGAGCAAAATAAACTCCAAACAAGAAGAAATTAGGAAATAATAAAGACTATAAGTCTATAAAATAGAAGACAGAACAAAAAATAGAGAAAATAAATGAAACCAAGGCTGATTATTGGAAACAATCAATAAAATTAATAAACTTCTGTCCAGATACATTGAGTGAATATGGAAAGAATACACAACCATTATCAATATTATAAAGATAGTGGGCACATCTCTACAGATACTACAGACATAAAAGGAAAACAAGGGAATATTGTGAACAACTTTTCAAATTCTTTGCAAATTGAGTCACCCCTCAAGTAATCTGTAGTACCTCTAAATCTCTGTTATGGTCCCTTATAACTATAAGAGAGCTCATAACAAGAGATTATAAGCTTACAACTTATAACACTAAGTGCTGTGTTCTGAGATTATGATAGTCCTTGGGATAGCTGCTGTCAGAATTGGAGGTCAGACCCTTTAAATGTGGTTAGTTGTGTCCTGAATTGGGAAATCGCTGTTCACCCATTAAAACTTTAGAAGTCCAATGTGCTATCCATATCACCCTGCAGTCTAGACACTTTAAAAAATAAAAAGTGCATCTGGGTTTGGCATTGAGCTAATAAAACTTCTGAGATTATAAAAAGTCACCCTCATCCACTGAGATGTGGCCAGACTACAGTTGCTGCAGGAACAGCACCTCCCTTCAGGCATCACGAGAGTTTCTGGGTAAGAGTTAATAGAAGAAGAAAATGTTGCATGGGGGCAGAATTGTTTGTTTAAGATATGCGTTTTTTTAAACTCTGGGGTTTACCTCATAAGAATGAGATAGTTTTATTTTGGATTTTAACTTCCTTGGATTTTTCAGCACTTTAAGAGGCTGTAATAACTACATAATAGAATCAAAAATTTGGGCATTTTTTAATGTAGTTGTGTTTTATTAAAATATCTTCTTGAAGCATTTAACCTTGAGGCAGGTCTCTGATAGGCTATCTACAACCATGTGGCATCAGATACAGTATGTAGAGTACATTTTCTGTCTTGAATGAAGAGAGCATCAACATTTATTGATATACATTTGAGAACCTTTTGGGAGTAAATAATTACTAACAAATAGCAATTCCTGGGATATGCAGAAGAATGAATTGGTTAATTTGGGGTCAGTGGGGCTTTGTGAATGTTAGAACAAGATGGCCATTATATGGTTCTGTTGACCTCTCCAAGGAGGATACAAAAAACAAAACAAAACAAGTAAACATAGAAGAGGTTAAAGCCCATATTTATACATAATTAAGAATATTGTCTAATGTTAAAATGGGACCTAGCTTTCTCTAAGCCTTATTATATCTATACAATAAAATTTTTATTAAACAATACTCACTTCTGGCGCCTTTTTACCTATGGGAAGAAGAGTCACTTAGAGTTTGGTAGAAGAAGGTATGAAGGTAGAGATCAGCTCCCTGGGAGCCAGCTGCTGAAGTTGTTTTCTCCTCCAGGAATTCAGTTTTATAAGGAGCAGGTTCCACTATTAGGGGCTATTAGGTTGTCCAGCTGTGCCCAAGAAAGGCTGAATATAGGACAATATTAAGAAGCCTAGTGTTTTAATTTGTAACCAAGCCATGCTCTCTACTATAAGCTTTATGAACAATAATACCAACATATTCCTCCCCATTTTGACTTCTTATTCTTTAAATTTCAACTGGTTCAGATATTAGGATGTGGTGAAACAGGGCTATTTAGCCATTTTCCTATGACCTTTCCATTTTCTTTTCCATCTCTGAGCCATCCATTACCAAGAAATGAATGTGAGGTGGCAAAACTTACCTTTGGACTCCGTAAGTCACATTAATTTGTTCCATGAAGGAATTAGTTTATTATCAACATTAATACTTTGAACTATATATTAAAGGAATAAATGTTGAATACCTAGCTATTAACATATAATTTTAAAATTCAATATTTATCCTACATATTTTAAAGTTAGTATTTTATATAACAATTAGAAACATACTATTCATTAACATTTTATTTAGCTATCTTTTGTCAAAGCAAACTTTCTCAACCACTGTGTTGTAGAAAAGTTATAGTTTCTTAGTTCCATTTTAACAATTGGACCTGTAATATACATTTTTTTAAAAGTCTTTGCTTTCCAACCTTTAGCTACTGATTATAATTACCATACTTTGAAAAGATTCAAACTATTATCAATGTTTGTATCTGCATAATTTTGAACAATTGATTTTGCATTTTGAGACCATTTAAAAGAGGGGTATCAACACCTCAAACTTTCATGAGGAAAACGGTTATAAAAGTGTTTTGTGAGTATGCTTTGTATGGCACTATTATAAAAGATGTTATTATTATGTATATCTATAAGTGTATATTTTAAATGATAGTATTCCAGTATGTGAGAAAATCCTACAAACAATGCATTTCCCTGCTGGCAGAAGTATTATGTAACCTTCAGTGATAAACTCTTCTTCTGCCTCTTGTACTAGGCTGGTTATCTCAAGGTCAATACTTTTACTGGGCTCTTGAATGATCCACTTATTAAATAGTTAACTGGCATAACCAATCAATGCATTTTTGTGAATAACTTTATAGTAATATACAAATATTTATGATATTTACAATAACATACAAATGTTTTTAAATTTTAATATACATGTATTAAAGTATAATATACTTTATGTTATATACAAATATCAATATATAATCTATAAAATTATGATATTATATATTAATGTTATACAATATTTTATTAATGTACAATATACAAATATTAGCAACATGCAAATATTAAAGTATAATAATTTACAAATATTTTTAATTTTCTGCCAATGCTGTCTAGTACAGCTAAAGCTATGAGTAGGACAAGTGCTTTCTCTGTTATCATGGAGCTTAGACTAGCTGCCTCTTCATCCACTTCTGCAAAAAATCCAATTGTGCACCGAAAGTGAAAGCATTTTGGCATTTGAAAATTCTATCCAACAATCATTTTTTTTCTTTTATGTAATTGACATATTTTACAGATTGGATCACATTTTCTTGAAAATCATTAAAATAGAGAGGGAGCTACACATTAAAAAATATTTGTTATGCATTTCCTACATTACAGTAACATTCAACAATGTTTTGTGTATCCTAGTAAACATATAAAAATGAAGAAAATACATATTTTACCTTTGTTAATTACATTATGAGAAACTGCTTAATTTCTTTTAACTTACTTTTCTGTGTAGATATTTAACTTAGAGCTATTCCCTTGTCAATTCATGTAGCACTCAGTTATTATTTTATAACTACTGTCCTTGTAGTCCGCAATATGCTTGTACAGTAGACTTTTAAGTTCATTTCAGAGTAGCCATTTAGTATCTCTCCAAGGTTTTACTATTACAAACAACATCATAGGGAATGTGGCTGTACAGGTCGTTGTGCACATTGCAAGTAGTTGCTTTGGATATATGCCTAGAAGGAGATTTGCTAAATCAAATGACACATATACTCAGATTTTGCTAGAGATGTGACATTGCCAACCAGAAGAAAATCAGTATCAATTTAAGACTTTTTCCAACAATGTATGAAATTACTCACTTTCCATCACCATGTTCCATCATGAATTTCATCATGTTAAAAATTTTTGAAAGAAAATAATGAAAGAAAAGTATACACCATGTTTTCTTGAAATACACACTTTCTTTATAAATACTGAGGTTGAATATCTTTTTATACATGTATTGGCCATTAACACATCTTGTGTATTTAATCTGTAAATTTATTTTCATATTCCTCGCCTGTTGTTTTACTTCTCATTAACTAATTACTTAAAATTTTAGGCAATTAAAATACTGAAAAAAGAGGTAAAATCAACCCAAATCCCACAAGGAAAGATAAAATGATTATCAACTTGATTTTAAATGTTCTTTTATGCAATTGCATAAATTAAAAGGACCTTATTAGGCATGTAATTTTGAAGAGCCTTTTATTTTATTCAAACATAAGATGTGGTCCTTTATTATATGAATTACCATAAAAATTCAACTATTTTAAAATGGTAAGCTATTCACCCTTTGTATGGCTATACTTAATTTCTTTAATGTCCAAT
Source organism: Rhinopithecus bieti (assembly GCF_001698545.2). NCBI lineage: Eukaryota > Metazoa > Chordata > Mammalia > Primates > Cercopithecidae > Rhinopithecus > Rhinopithecus bieti. Next base: position 666,489 of record NW_016809106.1, on the reverse strand, counting down.
GGATGAACTTTTCGAATGTGGACATTTATTTGATATTATAGGCAGCATTTCATTGACAATCCTTATGTGTGTATGTATCTGTGTGTATACAAGCACACACACACCTTTCTACATTATCATCTTAGGATATGTTCACTGACCAGAAGCAGCTGAAGCAAATGATATGCACATTTTAAAATTGGCATATATTATAAAACTGCCTTTTTTAAAGCTTGCAAAAATTTGCAAATTACTACAGAACTGGTTTTCACGTCGAAATAACAAATTCCTAAACTACAGAGTCACTTTTTCTCATTTAATGATCAGTTACAAAGCTAAAGTATTTCATTATTGCTTTTATCGGAATTGATTCATTAATGCGGTTAATACATGTTGAATATTTATTGGACAATTGAGTTATATTTACTTCTTTATGAGTTATTTATTCATGTTCCTTGGCTACATTTCTCTTTGGAATTGATCTTTTTAATACATATATATGAGAGTGCTTAAAATTTTACCAGTGATAAGATTGGATAGATATTTCTCAGTTTATCATTTTTGAAACATATTTGCACTATGTAGAATTTGGAATATTTACATACTTTCATCTAGAGTAGCATTAATAATAGGTACAATTAGTCGTTTCATTACTTAGACAACTAATTTTTCTGGTTCAGCATTTTAAAATTAAATAGCAACTTATTTGTTGCTATATTTCCAGATTAATTACATCTATAGGTCTTGCACTGGCATACTATTATTTAATTTTATTATAATGCGTTTTGAGAACGGGGAAAACATTTTTGTTAGTGTTTATTTCAGACTTATCTTTATTAGTCTATATTTTATTTCTGTTTTTGTCTTCTTATATTAGTCTTTATTAGCCATATTATTTAATTCAATTTATTAAAATGTGTTTTGATAAATGGATCAATATCTCCCTATATTAGTCATTGTTTTAGAAATCTGAACCTATTTTATATGTTTTGCTTCCAAAGATGAATGTTAAAATCATTTGTGATTGAAACATGGACAAAGGGGCGCTCCATTAAATAGCCGTAGACGGAACCTCGGCTTTCTCTCGGCCTTAGCGCCATTTTCTTGGAAACCTCTGCGCCATGAGAGCCAAGTGGAGGAAGAAGCGAATGCGCAGGCTGAAGCACAAAAGAAGAAAGATGAGGCAGAGGTCCAGGTAAACAGCTAGCTTGTTGCATCGTGGAGGCCACAGGAGCAGAAACATGGAACACCAGGCGCTAGGGATGCTGGTACAAGCTGTGGGACTGCATGCTACTGTCTAGAGCTTGTCTCAATGGATCTAGAACTTCATCGCCCTCTGATCGTCGATCACCTCTGAGGCCCACCTTGCTCATAAACAAAGCTGTCCATGTTGGTCCTCTGCCCTGGACTTGTGACATTCTGGACTATTTCTGTGTTTATTTGTGGCCGACTGTAACAACCCTATAAAAAATCACCTCTTCTGCTCTTTTAGCTGAAGAATTTAAAAAAAAAAAAATGGACAAAGGATCTGAACAGACATTTCTGAAAAGAAGACATGGGAACGGCCAATACGTATATGAAAAAATGCTCAACATCACTAATCATCAGGGAGCTGCAAGTCAAAGCCACAATTGAGTATCATCTCACTCCAGTTAGGACGGTTATTATCAGAAGCAAAAAATATTATCAGAAACAAATGGTGGTGAGAATACGGAGAAAGGGAACTCATATGCTTTCGATGGGAATGTAAACTAGTATGGGCAATTTGGAGAACAGTATGGACATTCCTCAGAAAACTACAGATAGAATTACCATAGGGGTCCAGCAATCCCACTCCTGGGCATTCATCCAAAGCAAAGGAAACTAGTGTGCCTAAGAGGCGTCTGCACCCCATGTTTATTGGAGCAGTGTTCACAGTAGCCAAGATACAGAAATGAACCTAGGTGTACAACAGCAGATGACTGGATAAAGAAAATGTGGTATATATACACAATGGAGTACTGTTCAGCCATAAAAAGTAATGAAATGTTGTCATTTGTGGCAATACGGATGGAACTGGAGGATGTCATGTTAAGTGAAATAAGCCAGGGACAGAAATTAAACACTACATGTTCTTGCTCAGATGTGCGAGCTCAAACAAGTTGATCTCATAGAAGTGAAAAGTACAGCAGAGGATACCAGGGCCTGGGAAGGGTAGGAGGAAGGGAGAGGATAGGGGGAGATATGTTAAAGGACACAAAATTACAACTAGATGGAAGGAATAAGTTCCAGTGTTCTATACCACTGTTGGATGAGTACAGTTAACAATAATTTATTGTTTTAAATAGCTAGAAGGAGGATATTTAATGTTCCTACACAAACAAATGACAAATGGTTGAGATGGTGGATATGCTAATTATCCTGATCTAATCACTACACATTATATGTATGGAAACATCACCATGTACCCTACAAATATGTACAATTATTATGTGTCGATTAAAAAAATAAACTTTAAAAAAACATATTTGTAAAGTATCAAGCAAATCTAAAACTCATGAAAACATTTTTATGTACAAAAGTATTATTGGGCCAGGGGTGATGGCTTGTGCCTGTAATCCTAGCACTTTGTGAGGCCAAGACGGGCAGATCACATGAGGTCAGGAGTTTCAGATGAGCCTGGCCAACATGGCAAAACCCCATCTCTACTAAAAATACAAAAAAGTAGGTGGGCGTGGTGGTGGGCACCTGTAATCCCAGCTACTGGAGAGGTTGAGGCATGAGAATTGCTTGAACCGGGGGAGGCAGAGGTTGCAGTAGGCCAAGATCGTACCACTGGGTTCCAGCCTGGTTGACAAAGTGGGACTATCTCAGAACAACAACAACAAAAATATTATTGACAAATTCAATGACATCTCAATGAAACTACGACAGATTTTCTGGATAGAAATCCACAAACAAATTCAAAACTTACGTGAAAACGCAAAGTACCTGGAAGAGCAGAAATAATTTTGTAAAAAAAACACCCAAACGCCGGGCACGGTGGCTCACGCCTGTAATCCCAGCACTTTGGGAGGCCGAGACGGGCGGATCACGAGGTCAGGAGATCGATACCATCCTGGCCAACACGGTGAAACCCCGTCTCTACTAAAAATACAAAAAATTAGCCGGGCATGGTGGCAGGCCCCTGTAGTCCCAGGTACTCGGGAGGCTGAGGCAGGAGAATGGTGTGAACCCGGGAGGCGGAGCTTGCAGTGAGCTGAGATCCGGCCACTGCACTCCAGCCTGGGCGACAGAGCCAGACTCCGTCTCAAAAAAAAAAAAAAAAAAAAACACCCAAACAGGAAGGCTTATGCTTCATTAACTTGTCTTAATAATGCTAAGACTTGTTATAAACCAAAATCATTGTGGTATTAGCATAAAATAGACAAGTAGATCGATAGAATGTATTGTCTAGATTGGTTCATGCCTATATAGTAAACTGATTTTTGACAAAGGTGTTGAGATAATTCTGTGGTGAAAATGTAATATTTTCAATAAATGATTTTATTTCTTAATAAATGTTTGTTTATTAAAATAAACAAAATGCAGGGATGCTGGATCATCCACTGAATATCTTTTAGGATAAAACATAAAGTTTTACCCTTACTTCATAGCATGCACAAAAATTAACTTGTAATGTGTCTTATGATCATCCGTGGACATAAGACAACACTTACAAGCATAAAAGTTTCCAAAGATTATATTTTCAAATTTAGGGTGGCCAAAGATTTCTTGACAAAACATTAAAAGCTCGAGCAGAAAAACAAACAAAAAAAATGATATGTTAGACTTGATCACAATTAGAAACTTCTGTTTTTCAAGAGCTGTGGTTAAGAAAGCAAACAGGGAAGCCCCAGACGTGGGGACAATATTTGTTACACGTGTATCTGACCAAGGGTTTGTATACATAATACACAAATAATTATTTTTTAAAATAAAGAATTCTTACCAGTCAGGAACTGAGTTTCAAATTTTAAAAATTGGGTAAAATATCCGAACAGAAATTTCACAAAACAAGATATAAAAGTTGCTGATAAGCACTTATTATTCTTCAGGAAACGTAAAATTAACATAATGAAATAATGCTGCACAGTGATTAGAATGATTAAAATGAGAATGACTGGTGAAATGTTGTGACTGGTAGATCTTAGATGACCCCTAAGTGTTCTCACATTTTCACATAAATGCTCTTGTGTAAACTCCTACTCTTGAATAACTTCCTTCTAATCAATAGGATAGAGAGCAATGTGGAAGCAATACAACTTTGAAACTGTGAGGAGAAGGGCTTATACCGTTGTAGTCTTTATATTGGTTACCTAGGGCTGCCATAACAAATGATCACAAAGTAGGTCATTTGAAATAACAGGAATGTATTTTCTCATGGTTCTGGAGGCGAGAAGCCTAAAATCCCAGTGTTGCAGGGCCCTGCTCCCTCTGAAGGCCCTAGGGGAGAAACCTTCCTTGCCTCTCCCAGCTTCTGGTGGTTGCTGGTCGTTCTTATGCCCCTTGGCTTGCAGCAGCATCATCCAATCCTGGTGTCTGACATCATGTGATGTTCCCCCTTTTGGGGACATCTATATGGCTAAATTTTCCTCTACTTACAAGAACACCATTTGTTGAATTTAGAGTCTACTCTAATTCAGTGTGACCTCATCTAAACTGAACACAAAGACCCTGCCAGGACTCTATTTGCGAGTAAAGATCCAACTCACAGGTTCCGGGTGGATGTGAATTTTGCTAGGATTCTATTCAGCCTGTTATAATCTCCTTTCAATAAATCTGTGATCCCAGTTTAATAATGAGAAAAACATCAGACAAACTAAAATTGAGGGACATTCCACAAAATATGTCACCAGTACTCCTCCAAACTGCTAAAATTGTGAAAAACAAGACAAAAAAAAAAAAAAAAAGCTGTCACAGTTCAGAGTAAGGAAAGAAAACATAATGACTAAATATGATATGGGAACCTGGTTTGAATCCTGGTATAGAGAAAAAGGGTATTAGTGGGGAAATTGACAGAATCCCAATAAAGCCTGGAGTTTCGCTGATAGTAAGTTTTTAAAGTGTTTGATAGGGAGCTGTGGTGGCAAACACCTGTTGTCCTGGAGCATAAGGAGGTGAGGCTAGGCGTTTGAGGCCAGCATGGGCAGTATAGAAAACTCTCATCTATATAATCAAAAGTTTTTGATAAATATATTATGGGTATGGTGAGGGTTATATGGGAACAATCTTATTCTTTCTTTTAAATACATCTAAAATTATTCCAAAAGAAATGACTTATTTTTTTAAATGCAAGCTATAGGATAGACTTGAGAAATTTAATTTAGATTGGATGGTTTCAGACAGCTTTTCTGTGAGAACTTTAAGCTGCAAATAGAAATACAAATCCAGCCAATCTTACCAGTAGTGGGGGCTGAAGTCTCCTGGGCAGAACACATGGCCAGTGAACAGGTACTGCGAGTGAAAGATGCTTGCAGTAGAGGAGAGGATGAAAAGAACTCAGAGTGACAGGCGACAAGTAGGTGAGATGGAGCCTGCCATAAAATTAAACTGAGCAGCAGGCTTCGAACAGGCCACATAAAAAAATTAGAATTAAAAAGAAAGAAAGACATTGCTATTGCACTTCCTATGTGCCAGAACTATTTTAAGCATTTTTCACACACTAGCACTTTTCATTCTTGCCACAACTATATATGGTGTGTACTCTTATTATCTTCCATTTCTCTGGTAGAAAAACTGGTTCAGAGACTTAGTCACTTGTCTGAAGTCATTCCATTACTAAAAGGCAGAGCTGTGGCCATCTGGCTTCACAGTTTGTATTTATCCACTATACCCTTGCCCTGAATATAATGGAAGCCATGCTGACTCATTCTTCCTTAGAAGACTAAGCTATCAACTCAGAGAAGAGATGATGGTGACTGGGGTGAGATGGAGAGAAGTGGATGGGCTTGAGGAAACTTCCAGGTAAAATCAAATGCAACTGATGGTATATGAGAGGCGGGAAATGAGAGAGAAGACCATATCAAGAATGACCATCCGACTACTGGTTTGATTGGGTTATTTACTAAAGTAGGAAATGACAAAAGATGTTTTCTGAGGGACATTATGTGAGCAGTGGAAAATCCATATGGGTCTGCAACAACCTCAATTCTTGACTCTCAGAAGAAAGAATTTGACCAAGGGGGCAGAAAGCCGAGGCAGAGACTGGGACAAGTTTCAGAGTAGGAATGCAAGTTTATTAAAAAGTTTTAGAGTAGGAATTAAAGGAAGTAAAGCACACTTGGATAAGAGCCAAGCAGGCAACTTGAGAGAATCAAGTGCCTATTTGACCTTTGACTTGGGATTTTATACATTGACATTCTGTGTGTGCAGTGGCATGCCAGTGCTTAGGAGAGGCTGCATGTGCAGTACGTTTACTGAAGCTACCTGTGTGCTCACTTGAGATGTTCTCCCCTTACCAGTTGAGCATTCCTAGAGGAAGTTCACACACCAGTCAAAACTCCACCATTTTGCCTCTTAGTGTGCATGCTTAAGCCTGCTTACCCAAATTCTGAGATCTTATGATCTTATCAAGAAGCTACTGGTCACCAATTTCAGGTGTTTTCTATTGGGAGACTGCCTTTCCCTGGCACAGGTTGCAACCAATTATTATTTTGGAGAGAAAGTTTAACCAACCACCTGACCATCGCCTGATAGCCACCTGACATTCCTTGTGGCAGGGTGGGGAGTTGCGTGGGGAAGGGGGGCTCTCTCTTGCCCTTCTTATATTTGACTACCTATCTATTCTAACAATTACAGATTTCTTTTCCATTAAGTTTGAGATGCTAAAGAAACACCAAGATAGATGTGTCTCAAGCTCAAGTATTGGATCATTTTCACCCTACTTCCCCAACATGAAGTAGAAGTATGTGAGAAGAATTGTCTGATTGCCCAGAGGATGGGAAGGCAGTCACAGTCCCATGGACAGATGCTCAGACTGCCCTCCAGGTCACCACAAGTCTCTGTCTTTGGTAGCTGGCCAGGTGTATTCTCTGAGAGCTCAGTCTATATAGTGAATTCTTTGCCTTGAGGCCGGGTTGCTTTTTCTTGCTGACTAGGTCACATCTCCCTTATTGTTTGTGATGCAGCTCTTCATGAATACATTGCAAGTATGTTGATTTACACATTAAGTCCTCCTGTGCCCTATTTAGGAAACAGCATCCCTTTCTTGGATGTAGGAGTAGAGAGAGGTTCCATATACATAAGAATTTTCCAGACAAACAGAACAAGGCTGGGCATGGTGACTTACGCCTGTAATTCCAGCACTCTGGGAGGCTGAGGCAGGTGGATCACGAGGTCAGGAGATCGAGACCATCCCGGCTAACTCGGGGAAGCCCTGTCTCTACTAAAAATACAAACAATTAGCCGGGCATGGTGGTGGGCACCTGTAGTCCCAGCTACTTGGGAGGCTGAGCAGGAGAATGGCGTGAACCTGGGAGGTGCAGCTTGCAGTGAACCGAGATGGCACCGCTGCACTCCAGCCTGTGTGACAAGAGTAAGACTCTGTCTCAAAAAAAAAAAAAAAAAAAAAAAAAAACTGAACTGATAGGAGACAGATGGATATGAATTGATAGATCATTAGATAGGTGGATAATAGATCACTGGGGCCGAGCGCATTGGGTTATGCTTATAATCTCAGCACTTTGGGAGGCCGAGGCAGGCAGATTACCTGAGGTCAGGAGTTCGAGACCAGCGTTACCAACATGGTGAAACCCTGTCTCTACCAATAATACAAACATTTAGCTGGGCATGGTGGTGTGCCCCTGTAGTGCCAGTTACCTCAGGGAGGCAGGATAATTGCTTGAACTAGGGAGTTCAAGTTGTTGAACTTGACAGTTGTTGCAGTGAGCTGAGATAAGCCACTGCACTCCAGCCTGGGTGACACTCCATCGCAAAAAAAACAAAAACAAAAAAATGAGAATGTTGGATAGATAGGTAGATTCATTTTAAAGAATTGACTCATGTAATTATGGAGGCTGAGATATTCTATAATCTGCCATCTGAAAGCAGGAAACTCAGGAAAGCTGTCGTAATTGTCTGATCTTGAAAACCAGGGAAGACTATGGTGTAAATCCCAGTCTGATGGCAGAAGATGACGTGAGCTGTCTTAGTAAAAGCTGTGAGGGAGGAAGGGAAAAATGTCTTTTTTCTTTGTCTTTCGTTCTATTCAGGCCCTCAAAGGATTGGATGACACTCAACTGCATTGAGGAAGGCATTCTACTTTACTGAATTTACTCATTCTAATGCTAATCTCAAAGGCGGTTGGTTATCAGGGTGGGAGGGGAAATGAGGGGGAAAGGGAAAATGTTGATCAAAGGGTATAAAGTTACAGTTAGTGTGGAGGAATGAGTATTAGTGACCGATTGCACTGCATGGTGACCATAGTTAATTTAATAACATACTGTATATTTTTAAATTGCTGAAAGAATAAATTTTTAATATTCTCAACACAAAAACGTTAAACTGGTGAGATTATGGATATGTTAATTAGTTTCATTGACTCTATAATGTATATGTAGATCAAAGCATTACTTTGTATCCCATAATATACACAATTATTATTTGTCAATTAAAACAACAACCACAATAACAAATGCTAATCTCACCTGAAAACATCCTCACAGACATACCCAGAAACAATGTGTACTCTGGGCACCCTTTGGCCAGTCAAGTTGACACATAAAATTAACCTTCACAGGTTCAGAAGTGCTTAATCAGGTCCTCCCATTAGACACAAGGCTATTGTTAAACTGTGATGCAGGCAACCCATGTGCAGAGAGCCAGGGAATGAGACCATTTTGCTGTCAGCCCTCAACCTATTTTCACTCTGAAGGGGGAAGTCAGAACACATAGTGAACCACCTGACTTCCTTCCTCTTTACTTTGGAATCAGAGAGAACTTATTTCTTATTCCTAAATGCCTGGGACTTCACTGTATCTTATGTTCTTTTTTTCAAAGCTCATAACCCTTATCCCTTCTCTCTGGGTTACTGAATGCTGAAATATCTTTAGGAGAACATGAATTACTGGGAGAATGAAAATACACGTCTCTAAAAATATAGTTTAGGCCAGGCACGGTGGCTCACGCCTGTAATTCCAGCACTTTGGGAGGCCGAGATGGGTGGATCACCTGAGGTCAGGAGTTCAAGAACATCCTGGCCAATGTGGTGAAACCCCGTCTCTACTAAAAATACAAAAATTAGCTGGGCGTGGTGGCAGGCACCTGTAATCCCAGCTACTCGGGAGGCTGAGGCAGGAGAATCACTTGAACCCGGGAGGCGGAGGTTGCAGTGAGTCAAGATTGTGCCATTGCACTCCAGCCGGGGCAATAAGAGCAAAACTCCATCTCAAAAAAAAAAAAAAAAAAAGTTTAATTATTTCAAAATAATTTTTTCATTGCACCAATTATTCACAAATGTGTTTTGATTATCATCCCTTCATTACTCAGCAGGAATTTAGATGTTATATTAGAAAGATTGTTTCTAGCCATTGTTACTACTCCTTAATTTTAGGTACAAATTAAAAAATTGGATGAATCTTTTAACTTCCCAAATGAGAGAATGTTTAAAGGAGTCCAATGAGTTGAGAGAGTGGATGTACTTGAGTAAAAAGGTCTGTAGTTTACAGACTGAAGATGAGATGAGACAAATGGTATATATCTTGGGATACTGAGAAGTTAAATTTATATCAACACAACATTTGGATGTTTGACGATTGCTATATTTAACTCAGCATCCCACTGTGCTTTGATTGAGATACCCTGTAAGAACTGCTGTTTCAAACCATAAAATACAAATATAAAATTTATTTTGTTAGTTTGAGAAACTTCAAATCATGTACTGAATTTCTGGAATTTGATATATTTTTCAGATTTCCCTTTTCATACCTTATTGTCAATAAGGTATCCTAGAAATCTCTACAGACATTAATTGATTCAATTTTGGCTTATTCAACACAAATTATATTTTATTTCTATTGAATTATGTTTTACATCCAAACAGTAGGATATAAGGCACTTTTGTAAATAATCTCCTAAATTCCATTTTCACGAATCTGTTAAAATCTGACAGACTTCCTGAGATCAACATTCAGGGATGTCTGCCTATCCTCTAGTTTTGCATTACTTTCACTATGTCTTTTGGCTTCAGCCTCCTTCCTCATTTTTAGTAAAAAGAAATCTTCCTTAGGCTCATCCTGCTACGTTATCTTTTTTGAGGAAAGAAAACTATATTTATTTTACTGAGGAGACAAATAGAAGGTAGTGAAGTAATTTGTTTACAGTCATAGGTTTTCCATGCTAGGAATACTATTTCTTAGTTCCTCTGGTAAGTAAATTCCATCATTCGTTCATCATCTAGTTTTTCTAAATCTAAAACAAGTCTCATGCTCCTTTACCTTTCTTTTACAACATATTTTAATTTTAATTTTGTGGGTACATACTAAGTGTATATATTTATGGGGTACGTTAGATATTTTGATACAGGAATACAATGCATAATAATTACATCAGGATAACTGGGGAATTCATTATCTCTAGCATTAATCTTCCCTTGTGTTACAAACAATACAATTATACTCTTATTTAAAATATACAATAAATTATTGTTAACTGTAGTCACTCTGTTATGCTATCAAATACTAGTTCTTATTCATTCATTCTAACTATATTTTGGTCTAACTATATTTTTGCACCCATTAACCATCTCCACTTCTCCCCACCATTACCCTTCTCTGCCTCTGATAAACAGCCCTCCTATTACCATGAGTTTTATTGTTTTAGGTTTTAGCTCTCACAAATAAGCGAGACCATGCGATGTTTCTCTTTCTGTGCCTGGCTTATTTTATTTACCATGGTGATCTCCAGTTCCATCCATGTTGTTGCAAATGACATTCTTTATTACAGCTGAATTACACTCCATTGTGTATGTGTACCACATTTTCTTTATCCATTCCTCTGTTCATGGACACTTAGGGTTGCTTCCAAATGGTGGCTATTGTGAATAGTGCCACAATAAAATGGGAATGCAGACTTTTGGGGGTATATGAGTGGGACTGCTGAATCATATGGTTGTTCTATTTTTAGACTTTGAGGAACCTTCAAACTGTTCTGCAAAGTGGTTGTACTAATTTACACGTTCACCAACAGTTTAGGCAGGTTCCCTTTCCTCCATATCCTCACCATCATTTGTTATTGCCTGTCTTTTGGATAAAACCCATGTTAAACTGGGGTGAGATGATATTTCATTGTAGTTTTGATTTTCATTTCTCTAATAATCAGTGACATTGAGCACATTTTCATATGCCTGTTTGTCATTTGTATATCCTCTTTCGAACAATGTCTATTTAGATATTTTGCCTATGTTTTAATTGGATTATTAGATTTTTTATAGAGTTGTTTGAGACCCATATATATATATACCCTCGGATATATTAATACAAGGGTATTAATCCCTTGTCAGATGGATTGTTTGCAAATATTTTCTCCCATTCTATTAATTGTATCTTCACTTTGTTGATTGTTTCCTTTGCTGTGCAGAAGCTTTTAAATGATGTTATTTCATTTGTTCATATTTGCTTTGGTTGTGTGTGCTTGTGATGCATTACTCAAGAAATCTTTGCCCAGTCCAATGTCTTGGAGAGTTTCCTCAGTGGTCTCTTTTACTAGTTTTAGAGTTTGAGGTGTTAGATTTATTCTTTAACCCATTTTGATTTAATGTTTCTATACGGCAAGAGAGAGGGGTTTAGTATCATTCTTTTGCATATGGATATCCAGTTTTCCCACCATGATTCATTGAGGAGACTGTCCTTTTCCCAGTGTAGATTCTTGGCAACTTTGTTAAAAATGGTCTCACTGTAGACCTGTGGATTTGTTTCTGAGTTCTCTATTCTGTTCCATTGGTCTATGTCTCTGTTTTTGTACCAGTACCATGCTGGTTTGTTTACTATAGCTCTGTAGTATAATTTCAGGTCAGCTTTGTGATTCATCCAATTTCGATCTTTTTGCTAACAACAGCTTTGACTATTCTGGGTCTGTTGTGGTTTTGTATATATTTTAGGATTAGTTTTCCTATTTTTGTGAAGAATGTCATTGGTATTTTAATATGGATTGCATTCAATCTGAAGATTGATTTGGGTAGTATGAAAATTTTAACAATATTGATTCTTCCATTCCATAAATATGGAATATTTTTCCATGTTGTGTGCCCTCTTCAATTTCTTTCATCAATATTTTATAGTTTTCATTGTAGAGGTCTTTCATTTAGTCAGTTAACTCTTAGATATTTAATTTTATTTATAGCTATTTAAAAATGATTACTTTCTTGATTTCTTCTTCAGATTGTTCACTGTTGGCATATAGAAATTCTACTAATTTTTGTATGTTGATTTTGTATCCTGCAACTTTACTACATTTGTTCTAATAGTTTTTTGGCAGGATCTTTAGGTTTTTTCAAATATAAAATCATATTATCTGTAAACAAGGATAATATGACTTATTGTCTTCCAATTTGGATGCTTTTTATTTCTTTCTCTTGTCTGATTAATGCAGCAAAGGCATTCAGTCTATGTTGCATAACAGTGGTGAAAGTGGGCATTCTTGTGCTCCAGATCTAAGAAAAAAAGGCTTTTAGTTTTTCCTCATTCAGCATGATACTAGCTGTGGTTCTGTCATATATGGCTTTTGTTGTGTTCAGGTATATTCCTTCTATAACCAGGTTTTTGTGGGTTATTATCATGAAGGGATGTTAAATTTTATCAAATGGTTTCTCAGCCTTCAGTTGCAATGATCATATGATTTTTGTCCTTCTTTCTGTTGATATGATGTATCACATAGATTTATTTGTGTATGCTGGATCATCTTTGCATCCCTGGGATAAATCCCATTTGGTCAAGATGTGTTTTTAAATATTTTGTGGAATTTAGTTTGCTAGCATGAGAATTTAGTTTGCTATGAGAATATTTGCATCAATTTTCATCATGGATATTGGTATATAGTTTTCTTTTTTGGATATGTCTTTGTTTGGTTTTGTTATCAGGTAATACTGGCTTCATAGAATGAGTTTGGAAGTATTCCCTCCTCTATTTTTCAGAATAGTTTGCATAAGGTTGGCATTAGTCCTTCTCTAAATGTTTGGCAGAATTTGACAGTGAAACCATTGGGTCCTGGGCTTTTCTTTTTGGGGAGACATTTTATCACACCTTCAATCTCATTATTTGCTATTGGTCTGTTTGGGTTATTGATTTTTTCACACTTCAATCTTGTTTTATGTGTCCAGGAAGTTATCAATTTCTTCCAGGATTTCTAATTTATTGGTACATAGTCGCCAATAGTAGCCACTAATGATTCTTTGAATGGTTGTAATGTTTCATTTTACATCTCTGATCTTATTCATTTGGGTCTTCTCTATATTTTTCATTTAATGGCAAAAACCACAATTACTTTTGCACTAACCTAACAGTCTGGCTACAGGTTTGTCAGTTTTGTTTATCTTTTCAAAAAAGCAACTTCTCTGTTCCTTGATCTTTTGTATTGTTTTCTTCATTTCAATTTAATTTATTTCTGCTCTGATTTTTATTATTTCTTTTCTTCTACCAATTTAGGTTTCAGTTTGCTCTTGCTTTCCTGATTCTTTAAGATGCATCGTTAGGTTGTTCATTTGTAGTTTTTCTATTTTTCGGTATATGCACTTGTAGCTATAAACTTCCCACTTCGTACTGCTTTTGCTGCATCCCACAGGTTTCAGTATGTTGTGTTTCCATTATCACTTGGTTTAAAATATGTTTTAAATTTCTGCTTAATTTCTTCATTGACTCAGTAGTCATTCATGGGAGTATTGTTTAATTCCCATGTGTTTGCATAGTTTCCAAAACTCCCCTTGTTATTGATTTCTAGTTTTATTCCTTTATGGTCAGAGAAGATACTTGATATAATTTTAATTTCTTTTGAATTTGTAAAGATTTTTATGTGGCTTAACATATAGTTATCCTTGAGAATGACCCATGTTGTGAGAAGAACAATGTGTATTCTGTAGCCACTGGATGAAATGTTTTTTAATTATCTATCAGTTCCATTTGATCTGTAGTGCAGATTAAGTCCAGTGTTTCTTGGTTGATTTTCTGAGTCATCTGTTTAACGCTGAAAATGGGGTGTTGAAGTCTCCAGCCATTATCATATTGGAGTATATCTCTTTCTTCAGTTCAAATAATATTTATGTTATATATTTGGATGTTTTATCCTCTTTTGAATTGAACCCTTTATTATTATATAATGACCTTTTTGTCTCTTTTTATGTTTTGTCTTGAAATCTATTTTGTCTGATATAAGTATACTACTCCTGCTTTTTTCTGGTTTCCATTGACATGGAATATCTTTTTCCATCCTTTATTTGCAGTCTATGTGCATCTTTATAGCTGAAGTGTGTTTCTTTCATGCAACAGATTGTTGGGTCTTGTTTTTTACTCATTTAGCCACCTGTCTTTTGATTGGGGAGTTTAATTCACTTACTCTCAATGTTATAATCGATAAGTAATAAGTTACTCATGCCAGTTTGCTATTTGTTTACTGGTTATTTTGTTGTCTGTCTTCCTTCATTCCTTCCTTCTTCTGTTCTGTGTAGTGAAGGTCGTTTTCTCTACTAGTGTGTTTCAATTTCTTGCCTTTTATTTTTTGTGTATTTGTTGTATTTTTTTATTTGATATTACTATGAATCTTGCAAATAATATTTTATAACCCATTATTTTAAAATTATGATAACTTAACACTGATTGCATAAGCAAACAAATTACCACACAAAGAAAAAAACTCATAAAACTCGCACATTGTCCCCTGGCTTTTAACTTTTGTTGTTTTATTTATATCTTATTATACTGCCTATGTCTTGAAAAGTTGTTGTAATTTTTTTGATATGTTCATCTTTTAGTCTTTCTACTCAATATATGCATAGTTTATACATAACAATTACAGTATAATAATAGTCTGTTTTTTCTCATGTACTTACTACTGCCAGTGAGTTTTATAACTTTAAATGATTTCTTTGCTCGTTAACATTCTTTTCCTTGAGATCGAAGAACTCCTTGTAGCATTTCTTGTGAGAAAGTTTTGATGTTGATGAAATCCCTCAGCTTCTGTTTCTCTGGGGTCTTTATTTCTCCTTCATGTTTGAAGGATATTTTCACTGGATATACTTTTCTAGGATGAAAGACTTTTTTTTCCTTCGTCACTTTAAATATGTCATACCCCTCTTTCCTGGACTGTAAGGTTTCCACTGAGAAGCCTGCTGCTGGACATACCGGAACTCTATTGTATGTTAGTTGTTTCTTTTCTCTTGCTGCTTTTAGAATCCTTTATTTTTTCTTGACTTTTGGGAATTTACTTATTAAATGTCTTGAGATAGTCCTATTTGGGTTAATTTTTCTTGGTGTTCTGTAAAATCTTCTTGTACCTAAATATTGATCTCTTTCTCTAGGTTTGAGAACTTCTCTGTTATTATTATCCCTTTGAATACACTTTTTACCACTATCTTTTTCTCTACCTCCTCTTTAAGGTCAATAACTTTTAGATTTGCTCTTTTGGGGCTATTTTCTAGATTTTGTAGATATGTTTCATTATTTTACAATTTTTTTTCTTTTTTATCCTCTGTATTTTCAATTAGCCTATCTTCAAATTTACTAATTTTTTTTTCCTTGGTCAATTCTGCCATTAAAAAGACTCTGATGCATTTTTTAGAATACCATTTGCATTTATCAGCTCTAGAGTTTATACTTGATTCTTGTCAGTGATTCTAATCTCTTTGCTAAATTTATCTTATAGAATTCTAAATTTCTTCTCTGTGCTATCTTGAATTTTACTGAGTTTTGTCAAAACAGTTATTTTGAATTCTCTGAAAGGTTGCATAGCTTTGTTTGTCCAAGATTGGTCCCTGGTGTCTTATTTGGCCTGTTTGGTGAGGTCATGTTTCCCTGGATGTTTTTGGTGCTTGTGGATGTTTGCTGATGTCTGAGCATTGAAGAGTTGGGTATTTATTATAGCCTTCACTGTCTGGGCTTTTTACACTTGTTCTTGAGAAGGCTCTTAACTACTTGAAGGGATTTGGGAGTTGTAATATAAGTTTTTGGTCATTGCAGTCATATCTACATTAGGGGGAAGCCCAAGACCAGTAATGCTGTGGCTCTTTCATACTCATAGGGATACCACCTTGGTGGTCTTGGATAAGATATGGAAGAATTATCTGGATTACCAGGCAGAGACTCTTGTTCTCTTCTCTTACTTTCTCCCAAATGGAGTTTCTCTCCATGGTGGGCTGTCTGGAGCTGGGGGAGGGATGACACATACACTGCGGTGGCCACCACCATTGGGACTATCTTGAGTTAGGCCTGAAGCCAGCACAGCACTGATTCTCACCAAGGCCTGCGTTAACCACTGCTGTCTACCACCTATGTTTGAGAACCTAGGGCTCTACAGTCAGCATGTGGTGAATGAAGTCAGCCAGGCTTGTGTCCTCCCCTTCAGTGGTAAAATCCCCCTGGTGCTGGGTAGATCCAGATATGCTGTGGAGGAGTCAGGGCCTGGAGTTGGAAACCTTTGGAGTCTACCTGCTCTTCTGTTCTATTGCGGCTGATGTGACACCAAAAGCACAGAAGGAGCTCCTTCCCAATTTTCTATATCCTTTCCACAAGAAGAGACCACCACCATCCCAGGCCTGTGGCAAATACTGCTTGGAGATGACTGATGTTCACCCATGGCCCAAGGGCTCTTCAGTCATCTTGTGATGAATGCTGCCATACCTGGGACTCTCTCTTCAGGGCAGTAGGTGCCCCTCTGGCCCAGGGTAGGTTCAGAAATGTTATCCAGGAGGCAAGGCCTGGAATCAAGGATTCCAATTGCCCGTTTGGTGCTCCATCCTACTGTGGCCAAGCTGGTACCTATGCTACAAAACAAAGTTCCCTTTACTCTTACCACTCCATTTCTGAAGCAGAAGGAGTTTTTCCCCATAGTTACTATAGCTGGGAATGTGTCAGGTTAACCTAAAGCTAACACATATCTGAGTCTCACACAAAGCCCATATCAGTACCATCTGGCTACTGCTGCTTCTTATTCATGGCCCAATTGCTCTTTAGTCAGCAGGTAATGTTATGAGTAATAAGTAATCCTGCAAGGACTAGGCTCTTCCCTCCAAGGCAACAGATCACATTTTGGCCCAGGGTGTGTCTAGAAATATCATCCAGAAGTTATGGCCTGGAATGGAGTCCCCAGGACTCAGCCTGTTGCCCTATCCTACTGTGGCTGAAGGGATATCTAACTTGCAAGACAAAGTCCTCTTTACTCTTCAGTCTCCTCTCCTTAAGCAGAGGAAAGGGGTCTATCCTGGAGCTGTGAGCTGTGCTCCCTTGGGTTGCAGGAGTGATGGTGCAAGCACTCCTTTGGCTTCCCTGGCTGGTATATCACTAGGTTGTGTGCTCCCCAAGTTCACTGGTTGTCAGTCTGGTACAGCTCTAGGACTTGCCAAGGCATTAAATTTCTTGTTCTCTAGACTGTCTTTCAAGATTATCTGGAACTCCAGAACACTTTGGTTCTTGGTGGGAAGGCTTGCCAGAAATCAGGCTCTTACCACTAGGATGAATGAGCCCCCTCCGGCTACAGACATCACAGAGCTCTAAACGCTCCTTCCAAGGGGCTCCAGCTGAATTCTTCCTGGTGTTGCTTTCCACTGTGACAGGCAGCACCAAGCACCAAGGCAAAGTCTCACAATCACTGTGCTGTCCCTCCCTCAAGCATACAGATTCTCTCTGCATGCCACACAGCTACTCCCAGGTAATCGGTGATGTTGGCAATTGAAGACTTTCTTTCTTTCTTTTTTTTTTTTTTATTATACTTTAAGTTCTAGGGTACGTGTGCATAACGTGCAGGTTTGTTACATATGTATACTTATGCCATGTTGGTGTGCTGCACCCATCAACTCGTCAGCACCCATCAATTC
>NW_016809106.1:627117-645996 GCF_001698545.2 Rhinopithecus bieti | reverse complement strand
GAGGTGTACTCCACCCTGTGAGGTGTGGGGTGTCAGACTGCCCCTAGTGGGGGATGTCTCCCAGTTAGGCTACTCAGGGGTCAGGGACCCACTTGAGCAGGCAGTCTGTCCCTTCTCAGATCTCAGCCTCCATGTGGGGAGATCCACTGCTCTCTTCAAAGCTGTCAGACAGAGTCGGGTTTCTGCTGCTTTTTTTATTGCTTTTGTTTAGCTGTGCCCTGTCCCCAGAGGTGGAGTCTACAGAGACAGGCAGGTTTCCTTGAGCTGCTGTGAGCTCCACCCAGTTCGAGCTTCCCAGCTGCTTTGTTTACCTACTTAAACCTCAGTAATGGCAGGTGCCCCTCCCCCAGTCTCGCTGTTGACTTGCAGTTAGATCGCAGACTGCTGTGCTAGCAATGAGGAAGGCTCCGTGGGCGTGGGACCCTCCCGGCCAGGTGTGGGATATAATCTCCTGGTGTGCCCTTGCTTAAAGCGCAGTATTGGGGTGGGAGTTACCCGATTTTCCAGGTGTTGTGTGTCTCAGTTCCCCTGGCTAGGAAAAGGGATTCCCTTCCCCTTGCACTTCCCAGGTGAGGCGATGCCTCGCCCTGCTTCAGCTCTCACTGGTCGGGCTGCAGCAGCTGACCAGCACCGATTGTCCGGCACTCCCTAGTGAGATGACCCCAGTACCTCAGTTGAAAATGCAGAAATCACTGGTCTTCTGTGTCACTCGCACTGGGAGTTGGAGACTGGAGCTGTTCCTATTCGGCCATCTTGCTCCCCCAACTGGAAGACTTTCTTTCATGTCTTCTTCAGTGCCTCTTTTTCATATACATAAAATATTTCCATAACAAAGGACAGAAATAGAGAATACATATTTAATTTATATTAATTCGATTGCTGTTAGTCTCAATTGCTTTCCCTGGCTCTTTAATGCTGACGGGACTGATATCTACCCCCTCCTATGTGGCAACATGCTCAAAACAATCTTAGTTCCTGAGGCAGTCTCAAAGGCAGTAGAACCTGTGTCAATGGGCTTACTGTCCCTGACTCCCTCTCAAAATAAAACAAAAACAAAGAGAACAGGGACCTGAGATCAATTCATTGTGTCTGGACATAGGTTCATGAAATTGTTATGGGTTTGTTTCTATATTGCTTCTTGTGTCTACTTTGCATACGATCATTCCGAGTTCCCTCTTAATCTCCTTTTCCTCTTTGTGATGGTCAAATGAATACATGCAGTTCTAGAACAGTTTCTGCTCTAAAGGCTGTCAACCTGCTTTGTATGAATAGGCAATAACATTCATTTGAGATAATTTTATTCTTTATGAAATAATTTCTATATAAAAGAGAAATATCTCATTTTGTGTGGATGGCTATGTTTATGAATGAGACTATATTTTAAGCAGTTTGAATGCCCTGAGAAAATTCTCTCTCTGACTTTCATCCATCCAACCCTAGCCATTTCTGGGAACTTTTCCCAAGGGTTTCATTGTACTTTGCCCTTCACATTAGAGGACATTTTGCTCCAAGTGATGATTGCTTGGCTTTCTTCAAGCTTGAATTGTCTTGATGTCCAAGCCTATGATAGATGCATCTGAATGGCTGACTCTAGCAAGTAGGGTCTCAGAGTTGCAAAAGAGTAAAAAAAAAAAAAAAAAAAAAAAAAGAAAGAAAGAAAAAGAAAAAATGAGTGGTTGATAATTTCAGGTAGAGCCTCTTTTTCTCTTCAGCTTGCAGGTGTGTTTTTTTGCTTTTTTTCCCAACATTAAAAAATATAAATAAAGTTATTTATTTAATTTCAAGCAGAAAGTCACTTGCTTTAATTAAATAATATAAACAGATAAATACAGAATGAATATTTGGGGACACAGTGAGTACTCTAGATGGATGTCAGAAAATAGAATATGTAATTCTTAAATAAGTGATTTATGCAGTAATTTGGAACACACACTTGAGAGGAGAAAATGGTCGCATCTATTATAGAGCTATTAGTTTCTCAATATGGCTAATTTTCCTTGAAAATCACTTTTCGTCTTCATTGATCTGTGCCTGTGGCTATTAATTGGATATAGAATTCTTTGAGAAACACAGATATGTAAACAGTGTGATTGTTCATAAAATTAATATATTTTTGTAAAGATATTTTATAGATTGTTCCACTATTTTCTAATTAAATTAGATCCTTTACATGAGAAAATTGGCTAAATGACACGGCAAAGTCTTTTCACTGTTAAGTCAGAGGAATTGACAACATACGCTTTTTATGATTTGCCCAGAATATTGTTTTCTGAAGTTTTAATTCATGCTCTTTCTGCTTTGAAAACAGACTTATAATCTGTGCTTTTGCTGAGTGTATACAATTCTTGCTTACTGTTAAAATTTTAAATGCCCTAAAATGTATTCTGTTGTTTATCCTCTAGAAATAACAAGTGTTATTTTATTATTTAGAATGCTCAGACTTTGGCAATTATGTGTACAACATACACAAGACCATTCTAAATATTCTTTAGTGTTTTACATTTTTCTTTAAATAAGGGGCAATTTTAAATGCCAACACAAATATTTCTACCTTATAATTTCAATGGCTACTAAGTATTCCATTGAATAGAAATGCTACAGTTCCTACCCACCTCCCAGCTCTTGAATGCTTAGAGTGTTTTTAATTTTTCATTAAGGGCGGAGGGCGAGGACAGAGTAAGTACCTATTGGATACTATGCTTATTACCCGAGTGACAAAAAATTTACATATAACAAACTTGCATATGTACCACTGAACCTAAATTGTAAAAAATAATAAAATAAACTTTCAGGCAATTTGAGTAAATTATGTTGATACTTTTAAATGGTGGGATAACATACATATGACACAGTACATCCCAAATGCTAATCTGAAGTGTGTAGCTCATTGATTTTATGTATGTACACACACATGTACACAGGTTTAACAACCACAAACGTCAAGATACAGAGCATACCCAGGATCACGTAAGATTCACTCGTATGTGTTCCTATTTCATACAACACACGCACACACCCCAAAACTAACAGATATTTTGATATTCTGACTTGCGTGTTTTCTTAGATATGTCTGTGTTTGAATCTTTCATTATATCATATATCCTTGTTTATCTCTGGTGTCTTTCACCCAGTGTGTTTTCTGTGAAATTTACCCGCGGTGTGTGTAGCAATAGTCCATTCCCTCCTGTTGTTGCTCTGAATTCCACCGTTTAAATATTCCATTAATCTCTTTTTTTTCTTTTTAACAGAGTCTTGCCCTGTCGCCCAGGCTGGAGTGCAGTGGCGGGATCTCAGCTCACTGCAAGCTCCGCCTCCCGGGTTCACGCCATTCTCCTGCCTCAGCCTCCCGAGTAGCTGGGACTACAGGCGCCTGACACCACGCCCGGCTAATGTTTTTTTGTTTTTTTTTGTTTTTTTTTTTTTGTATTTTTAGTAGATTTGGAGTTTCACCGTGTTAGCCAGCATGGTCTCGATCTTCTGACCTCGTGATCCACCCGCCTCGGCCGAAGTGCTGGGATTACAGGCCTGAGCCACCGCGCCCGGCCTCCATTAACTTCTTGGTGGCTGCTTGGTTTTGGCTGAAGATGATGCTACTGTCATGAGCATTCATGTTCAAGTCCTTGGGTAGACCTGGGCATTCATTTTTGTAGGGGTAGACTTGTTAGGCCGTGGAGTAAGGGTATGTTTCACTATATGAGACTCTCAGATTAATTTTACAAGTAGTGTTACCATTTTACACCCCTGCTACATATATGAGAGATTTTCTTTTGTTATGCATACCCACTACTGCTTGACATTGTTAGCCATTGTAGCCACTTTGGTGAGCGTAGTGAAAACGCACTTTTTTTTTTTGCGTGAGAGAAGGAATAAAAGCAAGAGTAGTTAATTAGGAGCATGTAAAACATAAGGTCTCTTTAGAGTTCTTGAGCTGTCTAATGCTCTATATATATGTATTTTGAAGTTATTCCTGGCTTCCATGTATTTTGAGATTTTTAAAAAACATTTTAGCCTTTGTGTTCGTTGGATTGAGAATGTTTCCTTCTGTTATTAGTTATGTGGCAATTATTTTATGGTCATCATTTCTTATCTGCACAGAAAATCTTGGTCCTAGCTGTTCATATTGGTCTCTACAGTTGAAGTTAAGCTATATACACTGTGTTTAATTGCCTTTTGGAAAAAAGGGTTACACTGTTATTTGGTGCTAAAGAGAAGTTACTATGTATAGTAATGGCATAGAAACAGAGCAGTGGACAAACATTGCTTTTAGTGACAATAATATTTATTGTAGGAAGAACATCTTCAATTGTCCCCTTTTCTGGCCAGTGTCTATTGTGTTTGTATTTTAATTTTTTTTCTATGAAAAAGGGACATAAATGATAAAACTCTTTGTATAAATAATTCTAAAAGAGCCCTCAGGATAAGAACAAAAAATAAAGCTCAATCATAGGAAAACAGCATGTCATAGTACGTTATTTTTTTCTTCTTAATGCTACATCAAAGAACGTGACCTTGTAAAATGTATGACATGCTATATTAGGTGAATTATCATATTGCCATCTGCTCTTTCAAGTTATTTATGCTTTTCAGTGCCTTGTATATTTCCCCGTCTTCCTCCCTCCAGGTTCAATTTAGGCCTGGTGTCTTAGCAAAGAAATGTGAGCTTTCCATCTGGGAATGAGAAAAATCTATCTATTTTCTAGATGAAGGTCATTTAGCAAGTTGAGGACTGTCTGCAAACAGCATTTATGGAGTGAGAAATTGAGGGAAATGGAAAACCTAGTGACAAACATTCCAATTTGCTACTTTTCTGAATTCACCTGCCCATTTTTTTTTTTTTTTTTTTTTTTTTTTTTTTTTTGTGATTCTTTCGGCTACTATGGCAACCTTCTCTCTCTGACTTCTTCAACTATATGTCAGTTGTTTTCTGTAGTATTTATAACTGCAAGAGATAAAAATTCACATTTGGAGGCTTATATTTTTCAGAGGCATTTTGAGTTCAGTGTTGCTAATTTCTGTACTCTTTTACAACAGATCTCAAGATTTTTCTCCTCATGTTGAATTATAGAATTTGCACTTCCCATGTGGTCTGAATAACTGTTAACAACTCCCCGGGAAAGTTTTTTCCTTTTGCTTACCTGTGTGCAGGGCAGTGTGGTCATCGTGTGGCCTCTTTTTAACACCCCACCACGTTTTTAGCTTGAAGTTAAGTCATACAAGGAGTCTTGACTTGTTGAACTCTATACAAAACTCTATACATTTAGAAAGCATTTCCATTTTTAGTGGGTGATTCCTTTTGATTGAAGAAATTGACAGATCAATCCAGAAACTATGTTTCAGATAATTTCTTAAGCCAAAAATATTTTTCATATATTGGGCTTCATTATTGCTGTTTGGTGAATATTTTGTAATACAGTGTATTTTGACCTTTAATATATGCTGAGAGATGCCTTTTACTTTATCCCTAAACATTAAAATTGATCTATACATCACATACAGTGTTGAGGTAGGTAGGGAAGAGGGAGAAAAGATGAAGATAAATTACATTTCTGTTCATCCTTTCCTCCTGGGAAGTCTAATGTAGGTGAAATCTTTCATACCTTGATGTCTTATTTTGGGGCATTCTGCATAATCTTGATATTATGTATTAGTTTGAGTCATAATAAATTGCTGTTTTGTAGGTCACAGATGATCACAAATGGCCATTTCAAATGGTTCAACATAATACAAAGGAAGAAAAGTTAAATTCTGCAAAAATGTAACAAAGAAAAATGATAAATATCAATGTTTTAATTATTATGATAGAGAACTAGAAATTAGGAGACTATTTGTTACTCATGTTGATATAATTTTTTTCTCTACATTATATGTGTGTGTGTGTGTGTGTGTGCATACAATTAGCAATTAGGTTAATACCTCTAAAGTAAAGAAATATATTTATATAGCTAAATAATTAGTCAGAGTTGAATGTCTATAACATTGGAAAATTCACTTAACTCTCCAGAGCTTGTTTTCCATTTTAGCAAAATGATGAAAACAAAACTCTACTTTCCTACTATTGAGAGTAGATGATAAAAGGAAGCAAATCAAAGACGTACATAACTCAATAGATAATTAGAATTGTATTCTCCCTAACAGTTTATTTAAAGAACTAAGATAAATTTGTGAACTTTTCGTTGCTGTTACCTGGAGAAAACATTTGAACTTGGCTAAGATTTATTTATTACTATTCATGTGTCAGATTTGGCTATAGATGATTCATTTTATTTAGCCCTCATAATAACTCCATGATCATCATGATTCTGGTGCTATTAAGATTCTCCTTTTATCGATGAGTAAACTGAGTCTCAGAGTAGTAAGCAAATTTCTTAGTACTGCACAGCTAGGAAGGCCCAGACTGTGGTCAAGCCTGGATGGTCTGACTCAGGAGACAGGCCCTTCAACACTATGTCAGACAGATGTCCTTCCTACCTTCCAACACCATTGCCCTCCATCCCTTAAAATTTTAAAGTAAAATTTAAAATTTAAAATTTAAATTTAAAATTTAAGGTAAAATTTTAAGTTATTTTTCTGTCCTCAACATTTCCTCCCTTCCCATACACCCTAATTCACGCAGAAATATTTGAATTCAGTTATCACCAGACCAAATGTGGGATAGGGGGATGAAGCTTTCCCTCTGTTGCCACCCCAACTCATCTGCTGAGATTTTTGTGATGGGCGGAGCTTTTGCCCATGTGACTGCTTTCCCAGTGGTCAATTCAATACAGAGATTTAGACCCCAGGCTAAAGAAGATGGTGGGAGAGATACAGCATACAGAAAGAATTAGATGTTACAGGCATTGCTTGTGATACAAGCTGCTGCCCTCTACACTTGTACAAGACAAATAACCCTTAAGGGGAAAAGGTAAACTGACATTGGAATGTATGTATCTAAAGAAGAACCTTTACATGGCTTGAAAGTTTTTAGTGAAAAAACATTTCAAGAAAGACAAAGTGGCAAACTTCCAAAAATTAAAATCAGATATGTTCTGTGAATTTTTCTTTCTCATTTTAGTTGATTCGATAGCTGATCCACTAAACTGATGTATAATGTATTTTCAGTGCTTAAAAATCATTTTGTCAGTACTTCATAATTATCAGGCTAAATATAACAGAATAATTTCCTTTATTGTTAAATTTCATATCTTGTAACTCGTGGTCTTTTCCACCAGCAGCCTCGCAAGAGATTTTCATAGCCTCCTTCTTCATGTGAAGTTTATTCAGTATAACAAAAGCTACTTCTTTAAACTTGACAGTCACAAAAGGGTATTGCAAGGTTGAGATCCTGGGTGTGAAAGTGTTTTTGACTTGTTCTGAAATAAGAATAAATGTCTTGGCCGGATAGTTATTCTCAGAAACTATTACTTTTCTTGGCTTTTGAAAGTCTATAACTGATTTGTGTCTCCAAGTGTAAGCCATCCAAAGCCATAGCAAAGATCACAGGACATAGCCAGCTTAATTAGAGATATTTTCTCTCAACGCTCTGGAGACAATTTCATTTGTGCCTCGCTCCTAGGATGCCATGTTTTCAGCAACCCCCAGTGCCCAGCACACACTAAGTGAGGTCACAGGATTTCATTTTCCTTTTATAGAATTTTCACCTGGAAAATGTTTATTCCTAATCTGCAGATCCTCAAAAATGTTACCTTAAATTGCATTTTAGTGTTTTTTTATCCTTTTTTTTTCCCACTTGGATTCCTTGTAACCAGTGGTGGGTGCTCTTTTATTTACTGTGTAGCTTTTAGGTAATAAAAACACTTTTACAAAGACACATGCACACGTATGGTTTATTGCAGCACTATCACAATAGCAAAGACTTGGAATCAACCCAAATGTCCATCTGGTGGACGATTGGATTAAGGAAAATGTGGCCATATACAACCATGGAATACTATGCAGCCATAAAAAGATGAGTCTGGATCCTTTGTAGGGACATGGATGCAGCTGGAAACCATCATTCTTAGCAAACTATCACAAAGAAGAGAAACCAAACACCGCATGTCTCACTCATAGGTGGAACTGAACAAATTGAGATACCTTGGACTCGGGAAGGGGAACATACACCACTGGGGCATATCATGCGAGGGGGAGCGAGGGGGGAGGGATTGCATTGGGGATTATACCATGATATAAATGTTGAATTGATGGGTTGCTGACGAGTTGATGGGTGCAGCCACACAACAGGCACAAATATACATATGTAACAAACCTGCACGT
Organism: Rhinopithecus bieti; assembly: GCF_001698545.2. Taxonomy (NCBI): domain Eukaryota; kingdom Metazoa; phylum Chordata; class Mammalia; order Primates; family Cercopithecidae; genus Rhinopithecus; species Rhinopithecus bieti. The sequence goes on along the minus strand of NW_016809106.1, from coordinate 637,743 downwards.
TATGCACATGTACCCTAGAACTTAAAGTATAATAAAAATAAATTAAAAAAAAAAAACACTTTTACTGGCACTGCTTCCTGCATTAATTAATGTCTATATTCACTCTTTTATTGCTTTTTTCTCTACTGTGGTGCACTTAATTTGTGGTGGTGAGATTGCCTAGATTCATATTAGGTGTTACATGAGTATTAGCTAGTTAAAGACATTAAACTTCCTTTCAGTTTGTCTCCAATGATAAACCTCCTTTATGTCATCACCTAAGAATATTATAAAGCTAAAATGGTTATTAATCCAACTCAGATATTGTATATAGATACAGGCAAGGTCAACAGTCTTTTCGATAAAATGGAAAAAAATGATGGTGCATACGCCTCTTGTGATTACGTTCAAATATTTATTCAACTTTCCAAAAATAATTGGTGAGCAGCTTCTATGCCCCAGTCACCTGTCTGGGAGATCAGGATTCAGTCGTAGATACAAGAGATTAAAATCAGTCCCTTGACAGAGATTAGTGACATAGGAGTTCACTGTCCTAGAAGTCAAAGAAGTGTGTTAGATGTTTGCTATATACCTTCTCTAACCATAGGCAAATATCAAGTAATAATATTACTAAAATTTTGGAGGAAAACTTAAAAATAAACTTGAATATTATAAAGGGCATCAAAGAATGATATTATTGATCCAATATGATCGTAATGTGACAGATATGCCCATTTATATTTGAAAATAATTTATATTTAGTTAAAAATTAATTTAAGTTATAAATGGATGTATGTCATTTTTAAAAGCTGCAATAAAATAGAGAAATATAAGGGTTGCTGGATAATATTTTGAAATAATATTATATAGTTTTGCATTCTCAGTAATTAATTCCAGCTTATAAAATCTCCATTATGATGATTGGATTATGGAGTTGTAGGTTTCTTTAGGAAAATGTTGACTCCCTAAGTCTTGTACCAAATTTGTGGCAGAGCATGTAAATGACTTTCAGTTTATCTATTTGCAATACTGCCACCTGAATGTATTCAGTTAAGATAATTAAGTTATGTTAACTGATATCTAGATATCAGAATTATTAACTATGACACAATTGATAGGTAGGTGGCTATAATATGAGGCTAAGGAATGGAGGGTGTAGCTTGAAATCATCTCTTGCCACCAGTGGCATCCCATGTGGTCGTTGGTGGAGGACAGAGTTTAGAGCTTATGCCTGATATTTTTCATGAGCTTCTGAGGCACTTGCCTTTGGTTGTGTGCTCTTTTATCTGCTTCGTATCTTTTACAGTTAAATAAATGAATGTCTGGAATACATTATGTCATATAAATCTTTTCATATCATATTAAAAATTTTGATAACTTCAAACCAAGGACTGAAGGATAGCATGTAAGTGCTCATGTAACTTGTAAGTAAATTTTCCAAAGCATTCACTTCATCCATATATAATAATTGTATCTAATCAAGGAAAATAAGATATTACAAAGAAAATAGGAAATAACTGTCTGCAATAAGAAGAAAATGGGATATGAAAATTAAAATATAGATGATAAAAATTCTCCCATAAATGTAAATCACAAAGAAGAAAAAAACTTTACCATCTCTGAAACCAAATTACAGTATTTTAAATAAGCAGTTGCAGATACGATAAAATTACTTATTCATTACTACAAAAAAAAAACAAAAACACTGCAAACATATATGAACAAAATCAAAATAAATAAACAAATTAGAAAGAAATGAAATGAAAAATTAAACAACCCAAGACATATATTAGAAAAGAAGGCCAAATCATTATATTGTGCTAAATTGCAAATAACCAAAGGAGAAATAAATTTGACCAAAATGTGATAGTCACTATAAAATATAAATGAAATAAATTATCTTAAATGATATAAAATGTATCAGAAAGATAATTTTCTGTGTAGAAGATGTTTAAAAATCCATTATATTTTAAAAGAAACTGAAGGAGAAAATTGTTACATCAACATTTAATACTTTAATCCAATAATTACTTTGGGAAGTAAAAGATGTGAATCTACGTTTTATTTTATTTTTAATTAAAATTTTTGAGACAAGGCCTTGGTCTTGTTCTGTCGCCCAGAATGGAGTGCAGTGACTTGATCATAGCTTGCTGCAGCCTCGAACTCCTAGGCTCAAGGGATTCTCCTAACTTACTTGCCAAGCAGCTAGGACTACAGGCTTATGCCCCACCCCATCTAATTTTATAATTTTTTGTAGAGACAGGATCTTGCTATATTCCCAAGTTGGTCTTCAACTCCTGTTTTCAAGGGACCCTCCCATCTCAGTCTTGACAGGCTATTGACAGACATGAATCACTGCACTCAGCCAGAATCTACATTTTTAGAAGACTATCCTGTACCTTCAAAAATGTGTCCAGAGTTTTACAATCAAGACACAGATTTATAAAATTATTCAATGTTAATAATAGATAGAAATAATTATCAGGGCCCTACACAAAAAGACCACATTTTCCTCAGTGGAAAGAAAATCAAGCTGGCATTACACTCTAATGAAATCAGCTCTTTCAATAAAATCAAGGGAAAATCTTGAAGAAAACATTTACATCCTGCTAAGATGACTTTCAAAGTTTAAGTCTATAAGATAGTTTTCAGTATGCACAAATTAAGAGAATATGTACTCACGAACGATGCCAAGAATTCCACTAAGAGACCTGGCTCATTCAATCAGGAGTTGATGGGAGAAATTTTCAAAGGAACTGGTGGAGGGAAGTGAATATATGTAATTGCAGATATAATACTAAAACAAATGTGGGAAAATAATATGTAAAGTGATATAACAACACAGAAATATTACAATGTAAAAACTGAAAATGTGTAGGGTAAACAAAAAGAGAAAGTAATATAATCTTACTCACTGTCACATAGTTAAGAGGTAGGAGTCAAGTAAGTCACATAAAACTGAAACCAAATTTTAGACACATAATAAGAAAAAGAGATTGAAAGCACTATAAAACATATTGGTCCATATAGAGAAAACAACACAAAAATGCAAGCATCTGTAATGACTCAAAATAAAGCTAAATAACTAAATAAATTAATTAAAGACTGCATGGAGAAAAAAATCACACAAACAAAATAATTTGATGGAGTAAGAACGATAAAATCATTTATGTAAATAAATGCCAACGGATTTCACTCAGTTATTAACAAACAAAGACTTCAAATCGGCTTATAAAACACAACCCCAAAAATGCTATACACAAGAAACACCCCTAAAATGAAGAAAATCAGAAAGCTAAAAATTAGAGAATAGGTTAAAAAAAAATAAAGTGGGTTTGGGGAAAATAATAGGAAGGCAGAAATTATAATACTCATGTCAAGAAAAAAATCAGTATTCATTCCACAAAGCATTAAATATGACAAAGAAGGATAGTGTTATGCTAAATATTATAATCAAAATGAAGCTATAAAATGATTGATATCTGTGCAAAAGTAGCACAGAAGCCAACTTTATGAAGTTGTGATTCCAGAAATTATAAGAAATATTAACATGGCTTCTACATTCAAAATAAAGAAGGGTATGATATAATCAACATAATTAATGATTGCTTTCTGTGATATATGTAATATATAAATTTACTGTAAAATTGATATGGTTTGGATCTGTGTCCCCAGGGAAATCTCATCTCAAATTCTAATCCTCATAATCCCCATGTGTGGAGGGGGGTCTGGGTGGGAGGTGATTGGACTACAGGTAAGGCAAGCACACCTTCCTAATTTTTATAACTTTTGTAAAGAATAGGTTTTGACATGTTGGCCAGGCTGGCCTCTAACTCCTGAATTCAGTTAATCCACCTGCCTCAGCTTCTTGAAGTGCTGGGATTACAGGCATGAGCCACCATGCCTGGCACATACCATTCTTTTAACTCCTCAATATGAATCAAATTTTCCAAAATTATAAGTAGGAGAAAATTAACCGCATCCCAAAATAAATTATAAAGTGCATTATAGACAAAACTGCTGAAATAATTATTTTCTAAGGTAAAATGATAAAAACAGTCTATGCAGAAAGTGTTATTCTAGATTTGGCAAAACACAGAAAAAAACAACAACAGAAAAGAAATTATAGTCTTTGAGTTGCGAAACAGACTATTTAAATTCACAGGGAAGACAATGCTGAAAGAAAAATGCTTTCCCTTGCGAGAGAGAATTTTTGATTTTTAGACAACTAGCCTTTGTGTTTCTCTGCAGGTCTTGATACATAAGTGTGTTCCAAACTGCAGGAGTGTTGTATTTTGGATTGCTCAATTTTATTAATGCTTGGGGCACCAACACTAATGTAGATATATATGTTTATAAATCGTGTGTATATTTCCATAGTAAAGTGTTATATACATTAGAAATTTTATATGATTAAACATGTATATAAAATAAACAATTAAAAACAAGGTAAATAGAAATAGAAGTTCAAATGTGGATCACTTCAAGTGCCCCCTTAGACTGCAGGCCTTAGGCTTTGAAGATGAGTATCTCAAATGTTGGCTTTAGAAGTACTATGTAACAATGAAGGACTTTGGTTTACAGCACCAAATGAGAAAAAGTTAAATGACTAATGGACAATTGGAATAAACAGTAATAGATTTAACTATAGATGAATGCTTCTGAAAAGTGACTCACATTCTTCAAGACAGAGCTTTGATGGGGTGTAGTGAGGGAAGAAATCCCAGATAATTTTGCAGTATTTGAGAATGGTGGGTCTTGGGCCTATCTTCCAAAGGTATAGTCCAGAGGCATTTGTGGACTCTTTCCAGAAGCTATGTGTTCCACCTTGTATTGGAGAATAGAGTCACTATGATCACGTGAGCAACATGTCAGCAATGACTTAATGTGTCCAGGGGATGAGTGAAAAGAAAAGTCAGAATCACAGTGTCCAGGGTTCAGTGATTGCAGCCAACAGGCAGATAAATGTGAACAGGGTCTCAGGAGAGGAAGATGAAGATAGGGGTGTAATGGAATTGATGGAGCTTTAATTTTCAATTGAAAAATTTTAATTATGAAATAAATTTGGGAAAATAAAAGAATGTACTGCATTTTCCTGAAATTGAAAGGATCGTTTTTTTCTCTTATCAAATAGAGTGGAAATCAAAGTCAAGCTTAAATTGTTATAAAAAATTACATTTCACAAGATTAAAAAAGGTGATGTGAAAATCCTCATCTGTTACCTAAAGAAAATTACATTTTTATTTCACCCTCTCACCAGAAATAGTCACCGTTAGTTTTATGAGAACTTTCTTCTGCTTGTTGGAATAATAAAAATAAAAGTCTTACCTACATGCATCAAATCGATAGTGCTTGAGTAATATGGATTGCCTGTTTGTTTAAATGTTGGGGATACTGTGGTAACAAAATAAGACAAAACCCCCTGTGTTCTGTTCTAGTAGAATTGTTAATAAACCTTCAGGATTACTAGTTTAATTGAGGTCAGTTGTTAAACAGGTTTTGACAAATGAACGGCAGCATATATCTAAAAATTATGGGACCCTTTAGTCTTAGACCTTTTCTTGCAAATATTGAGACTACTGTATACTGCTTTTCCTGAAGTAGAATAACAATGCACATCTTCATTACTTTCTCCTCCCTCCTTAAAAAAAAAAAGAAAGCTTAGAATGTTCATGTTTTGCTCCCATCAGTGGGTCTTAAGGAAAGATGGGGGTGAAGTAGTGGCATGGAATTGGTAGGCCAAGACTTGGCTCACTGGCGAATGAGTTTTCAGTCAATACCATGTTTAACGACATTATTGCTCTGGTTACCCATGAACTTGTAATGCCGTGATTTGTTGGAGTTTTATTTATTTATGTATTTATTTATTTTACATTTAAAAATTATATTTGATTATATTTTTATTTTAAGTTTACTGCTTTTAATTTCATTTAATTTTCTCAATGTTTGGGCCTATGTCAAAAAATAATGGAATAATAATATTAGGTTTAAATAATTCTGAAATTGTCTAGTTATTAGCAAAATAAATTTAAACATAGGAGGCTTTTCGAAAACTCTATAATAAAGCTTCGATTTCTATCAGCTGAAATTGAAGAATCCAATTCAAATAAATACATATTTAAATAGAGATGATGTTGACTATTCAAGGAAAACCTTTTCCTTATATTTCTATAAATAGGCCATTTGATTATTTCAAATAAGGTTTATTTAAGACAACAATATCATATGGAAAGGAGAAAATGACCAAATTCATGTAGACCACCTATTTTTTTCTCATGGAGTAATTATGTTCTCTATTGGAATCTATCAAATTCTAAATGCCTGTCGGTTCCAGGCAGAAATTGCCCCCTGGCTCTTAACAGCCCTTTGGAGACCTGTCAAATATATTCAAAGGAATTTTTATATTATGTCAGTTCAAGTTCCTTTCAAATTTGTCTATTCTGTTTTTTGTTGTTTCTAATTTATTTTACAGATTTTTAATGTGAATTAACTATTTTTCCTTGGGAAGTAACTTTATTTTGCCCACATTCTACTGTTGTTTAAAGCTCTTGATTTATTAATTTATCGCTTTACATTTTTATCAATTTCATGAGTTTTTTTGTTTGCTTTTGTTTTCGTTTCTGAGACAGGGTCTCACTCTGTCACCTAGGCAAAAGTACAGTGGTGAGATCACAGTTCACTGCAGCCTCAACCTCATAAGCTCTGGTGATCTTCCCATCTCAGCATCCCAAGTAGCTGGGACTACAGGTGCGAACCACCACACCTAGCTAATTTTTGTATTGTTTGTAGAGACAGAGTTTTGTCATGTTGCCCAGGCTGGTCTTGAACTCCTGGTCTCAAGCCATCCATCTGCCTCAGGCTCCAAAAGGGCTGGGATTACAGGGGTGAGTCACCGCATCTAGCATTAATTTTGATTTAGAAAATACTCAAGGGAATTTTCCTCTGCTTCTTGAAGTATCTTCTTGCAATTTCACTTTCTTATCAGATGTTTGCATTCTATGTTTCTTTTAAAAAATACGTGCCCATGCACTGTTCAATGAAGAGCATGTATTTGAGCACACCCTGCTCTGTGTGCCATGTATTGTGCTTGACTCTAGAGAACCAGTGAGGACCAAAGCTGACCAGGTCATTCATCACAGAGCTTACATTTTACTGGGAAGACAGACCATTTAAAAAAAGATGAATGAAATACTTAACATATCAGATAATGAAAAGAGCAAAGGAGAAAAATTAAGACAGAGATTTAAAGTGTCATGAATGTGGTTGAAGTTTTAGAGAGTGGCCAGGGAAGGCATTACTGAGGATGCGACTTGTGAGTGCGAACCTCATACCTCTCAGCTACAGTGGGTGGGCTTGAAGTGGCTTCCCACTTGTGGTAAAAGAGTACAGCTGAGTTAGGACTGTCTTGTCTGGGGATATGGGCTTGGTTCGCTCTTTGGAGAGCCTCTGTGAAGGCCTTTCCACCAGCCAGCATGCCACTTCAGCACAGTTCCCTGCCTTATTGAGCACAGCCCTCTCGAAAATGGTCCTGGGTAGGCACTCACCCAGTAGAGTAAAAATTAGAAATTTCCCCTTGAGGTGCTATTTTTTCCCCTTAGTTTTAAGAAAGAATTTTCAAATGCAAATCTTTATCCATCTGGAATTTAGTTTTGAATGAAGGAATAAAACTCAAACTAGGTAATATTCTCAACTATATTAAAATAAAAGAAAAAAAAATCTGCAAACAAGAAATTCTTAAAATCCCCAAACCTATTGACCAAATAATGATTATTTGCAACATTATTGGAGACAAATAGCTTTTGAAACCATGTAGATAATTCCTACATGTTAATACGAAAAAAAAAATGCAAAGGAAACCAATTAACATTTGCTAAAGTAGGCATCCAGGAACAGTCTATAAATATTAAATAAAAATATTTACTTCATTTAAGTATGTGAAAAGATGCTAAAACTCACATACTGTAAGAAAATGAAAAAAACTACGGTGAAGAGCATTTACTTTCAGCTCAGATTTGCAACCATAAACAAAATTCTGGTAATACACTTGGAGAACATGCAGAGTATGAGGCTCTGTCCCATATTCGGTAGTAATCTAAACTGGAACATCATCTGTGGCAGACACACTCATGATCTCTGTCTCTGGGAAACTAGGCCCTTGAGTAATCTGCTTGAATGTGGAGATAACCTGTCATGTCTTTCTAACCTAGAGAATACAACAATATACAGGACATACTTGATTATGTGTGTATGATTACACTACATAAGATGTAACTCCCTTTGGGCTGAGAGATTCTCATGCTTGCTTGTTTGGTGACACAGGTGGTCATGTGTATATGGGGGTGTGGGGGTGATTCACAATATAAAGAGCTCAGGATGACCCCTAGGAGCTGAGGATGACTTTCAGCCAACTCTGCAAGAAAATTAGGCTTGCAGTCCTTAGGTGCAAGATAATGAATTCAGCCCACAAACTCAGTGATCTTGGAAGAGGATCCTTTCCCAGTTGGGCATTCAGATGAGATTCTAGCCTCAGCTGATACCCCTACTGTAGCCTTGCAGATAACTCAACTAAGTCAAGCCTGCATTGCTGTTTCATAGAAGCAGTGAGAAAATAAATGTATATAGTTTTAATCTCACAAGTTTCTGATTTTTTGGTATGCAGAAATAAAAATCTAGTAAAGCATCTATGCAGATAAATTCCAATGATATTTATAGAAAGAAATATTAATAAACAATTTGAACCAATGATGCCTGTTTATGGAATGTGTCTTCCAGCTGTAGTATAGATATGTGCAAAGACATACATACAAAATCATTTATTGTGGCAAGTTTTGTAATAACAGTAGTATGGAAAAAAATTCTCCATACCCATTAATAAGCATCTAGTCATATATGGATAGATTATGGTATAAACACTAAGGAACATTATAAACAATAAGGATAGCATGAATATTTAAAACAACCTCCAATATTATTTTTGAGTGAAAAATAGCTTGCAGAATAGTGTGTATGAGTATGCTGACATCTGTAAAATGGCAAAATAATGCACAGCTTTAAATTTGTGTATACGTAGATTATCCCTGGAAAAAATAATTTTAATTGCAAAAAGCAGAATAACTTTTGCACCAACCTAATAACATAGAATTGGTAAAATGGGTTGCCTCTTTGAAAGGGTACGGAGACTGAAGGATAAGGTTTAGAAAATAGTTTTTACTTCATTTTGTATCTTTTATATTTCTATTGTGTATATGGATTTTATATTCAAATAAATTATTGTTTTTAAATGATATGAACTAGAAATAGATTTTATAAAATAATGGTCTTAAACTTCTTCAAGAAACTATAGCTAACTAATGTTTTCTAATGACTATAGGGATAGTAAATTATTTGATGGTTAATGTATTTCTGAAATTCTTGATGTCAATGTTGTTTTATATACTTTTTATGTATCTGCTGCATTATTTATTTACTCAACAAATAAATATTTGAGTGTTTGCAAGATGTTCTGCTACTTTAGGTTCTGTGAGAAATTTATACACCAATAAAATAAGATCCCTAGTCCCAGGACTTTATAGTCTGGCAGGAGACATTAGAGCAGCAGCAACTAACTATAATCAAGAAAACATGTGGTCAGAAACATAAATGAAGAGTGAGAGGTTTGTAGGCTTTTACAGAAATTTCTGTCTCCTTTCACGTGTGTTTTAGACCCAGGAAGGAGAATACGTTGAATCTGATGCTAAAGTATAGATGACATATCAAAATGTAGGTGCATTAAAAGGCATTTCAAGCAGATGGAATGAGTCAAGCCACAGGTCTGTGGAAAACTATCAGACATTCCCGGGAAAATGGCACATGGGCTTTCTGGCTAGAAGGCAGAGTTCTTGCAGATGTTCTTGTAGTGAAAAGCAGGAATAACAGCAAGTAAAAACTTTTTAGTAATGATTTGTGAGTTTCCTTGAAAGTAAGAAATGTTGTTTAATGTAAAGAAATAACGAGCAATACGAGATTTCCGAGCAGAGTAATAGAATAGTCAGAACTGTGAATCAGCAATATTATTCTGACAGCAGTATGAAGAGGCTAAGAGTGAGATCAATTTCGGTTGCCTTGAATTTTTATTGTTGTTGTTATATATGACTTGTAATCGCAGCAATCATATAAAAATATGAAAGTGTACCTAAGTAGTTACTGTAGTTGAAGATTTTGGAATAGGTATGTGTCAGGCCTCTGAGCCCAAGCCAAGCCGTCGCATCCCCTGTGACTTACACGCATACACCCAGATGGCCTGAAGTAACTGAAGAATCACAAAAGAAGTGCAAATGCCCTGCCCCGCCTTAACTGATGACATTCCACCACAGAAGAAGTGAAAATGGCTGGTCCTTGCCTTAAGCAATGACATTATCTTGTGAAGTTCCTTTTCCTGGCTCATCCTGGCTCAAAAAGTTTGCTGCCCACCAGAGAACAACCCCCCTTTGACTGTAATTTTCCTTTACCTACCCAAATCCTATAAAACGGCCCCACCCTTATCTCCCTTCGCTGATTCTCTTTTTGGACTTGTTATGCCCAGACCATTTATTCCCCGAAGAAGACCACCAGAGTCCAGAGTCAAAGCCAAGCGGCAAGGATCTTTAATGCAAGTTCGAACTTGGTCCC
>NW_016809106.1:568276-623351 GCF_001698545.2 Rhinopithecus bieti | reverse complement strand
CTTGCTTTTTATAGCCTAATGTAAACAGGACTTGTAAAGTTGCAGAGGAACGAGGGAATTCTCTAGGTTACAGCATTACAATTGGTTAACATTTTAAGTTTATACATTTAGCAGTTTTCTATTGGTTCCCACGCTTTCACAAACAGCTGTGTCCTTATCGGGGACTTTCCAGGTGGTGTCTTTCTAAAGTTGAGATATACGGTAGTCTTTGAGTTGAAAGATATATGGTGGGGAGACATATGGTGGGATGTGCGCAGGGAGTTGAGAGACATATGGAGGGGAGACATACGGTGGGATGTGTTTATACGGGGCTCAGGAAGTTGAGAGATATATGGCAAGCACTGGTAATTAGAACAGAAAAAGAACAAGACAGGGACTTTCACAACGTCTGGAATCTATAGATAACATAATCAGTTAGGTCCGGGGTCAACTTTTAACTAGGCTCAAGGCACCGCCCAGGCTGTCTGCCTGTGGATTTCATTTGATCTCTTTCAGACTCAGCCCGCCTGCACCCAGGTGATTAAAAAGCTTTATTGCTCACACAAAGCCTGTTTGGTGGTCGCGCCAAACAGCCTGTTTGGTGGTCGCGCCATTGTCATGGACGCGCATGACAATATGATTTTCAGAAAAGAGGGGGAAAGGGGAAAATAGCGTTTTGCAATCAACCAATCAATCATTTATTTGTTGAGTAAGTGAATAATGCAGCACGTACATAGAAAGAGAAAAGGTAGGGACCAATCAATCAGGTTTGTGAAACATAATTTGAGGGACAAAGTGAGTCATAAAAGCCTCTGGGGGAAACATGAGGAAGAACCTGAAATCTTACAGCATTAAAGTGAGGTGAGGAATTCACAGAGAAACACTCACACGTCATAATGAATTAACATCTTGTTGTCTGTGATATAATTTTAATTCAAAATTAAATGTGTTTGTGAACAAAAACACATATTTCTGAAATAATACCACAATTTTAGCAATAGGAAAGCTTCTATTAGGTTAATTACTACTTTTTTTTAACCATCAGTTTCCTATATTACACTAGAAAATATCTAACATCAATTCAATTTTATGTTGAAAATTATTTCAGCACAGAGTTTTCAATGTATAAACACATCTCTCTTTAGGGATTTATGTAGCCAAATGCATTTTTTAAAAAATTTCAAATGTAAGACTACATGGTAGTCCCAATGAAACTCCCTTGCAGAGCTGATTTTTCTATTTCATAATTCAAAATACAAATATAAATTACTTCAATAGTTTATCATTCATATTATGAGAGAAATAAAGTAAATAATTATCAATTGTTAGGTAATTTTAGAGCTTCTTTTAACAGTAAAGGTAAAAAAAGAAAAGATTAAAAAGAATCCCTCAGCAGGCTTCATTAACATTCAAAGAGATTACAGTTGAACTTCCAATGAATTTAGTACATTCATTTGCATGTCAAGTTTTCACAGCATGAGATAACTTCTTTTTTAACAAAAGATAAGCTGTACTTCAACCTCTATTACTGTTATCAGCGTGTCTTATCACAGTGTCAACGCTTTTCTCTCAAGGCAAAATGCCACTGTACTCTAGTTTTCTTTTAGAAATTATTTCCTGTCCAATCGGCTTTGCAATCAGTCTAAATTCCTACTATGTGAAAGAAAATCTGGTAGGCATTTATTTAGGAAAGGAGAACATAGAGAGCGTCTTTTAATGCGAAACGTTCTGACGGGCGCTGGAAATACTGTGTTGTAGGAAGCAGACATAGTTCCTGCCTCGGAGAAATTAGAGTGTTTTTCGGTAGACAGACATTTTGCAAACAACTCCTGACAAACTAAGGACTATGAGAACTAAAAGGTAACCCGACTAGTGAAGAATGCTAGCAAGGAGTTGAGGAATACTAAGGTAAGACCCATTCCTGATCTCAATTATAACATCAACTGTTGGAAATAAGTTTAGAAGAAGAATTGTTTATATAAATGTTAGTGTCATTTAGAGAGGTAGAAAATACAAGAGAAGATGTTTGTGGTGGGGGATGTTTTATGAAAACTTATCTCAGCAGCCTCCCAAGTATAGCATTAAGCAAGCTATTTTAGACATTATGAAAAACAAATGTTCATGGACCATTTAGATTAACATACTAATGTTACATGTCTTGTTTAATTCATTCATGACACACAAAGCCAAACAAGAAGAAAAAGGTGGGGTGAGTTAACAACTTTATGATAGCGTACAAGAGGAGGGAAGGACTATGCTACCAGAATCCTGTATTTTGCAATGTCTGTAGGTCCTAACTTTATGATAGGGTGCAAGAGGAGAGAAGGATTATGGAATCCTGTGTTTTGCAATGTTCATAGGTCCTGTATCTCTGAGATGCACCAATTTCCACTGTTGGGGTAATTATAAGGAGAAAAGTGAAGTTAAACTAAGGAATTCAGCAGTCAAATTGTGCCTCGAATCAACCAATGCTGTATTGATCAAGTATGTCGACCATCGCTGTTGCTTACCAATGAGCTTGATGAATAGCTCTAAGTTTCATATGAGTTTCTTAGTAGAGCATGAGGCCAAAATAGGACTATCATGTCATCAAACAGTGGCCAATTTGGGGATGACATAGCTGTTTCTCTGGAGTTGGTGTGATCCAGAACTCACAACTGGGCCTTTTCATCCTTTCTGTCTATAAGTAACACTTGCATTTGACCTACCTATGTTTTTTTCAATCACATATTACATTTATCCTATGTACTTTTAACATGTCTTAGAGATGACTAAGTTGCTATTCATACCTACTGTATTTTATAAATTCAGCCTATGTCTCATAAGATGCTTACTTGCTTACTCTCTCTCTAATTAACATGTCTTATAAATTTGCCTACATTTCATGTGTTTATTCTCTATAGTTAGTCATTCTTATGAGTTTTATTTATACTATTTGTTTTCTTTTCTTTAAAACATAGCAATATTTTACAGAAATAGAAGAAAATCTATACAGTGGGAAAAGAATATTGGGTTGATTTCGGATGTTTCATTTTGAGGTACCCATGTGAAAATTCAGAGAAGGCAGGTGGGTTTATGAGTAGTTTAAGAGGAAGACATCAATAAGGAGGTTACACTTGGAGGAAAAAATTGGAGACACGAGGATTAATATGACGTCCCAGGAAGAGAATGTAGAGAGAGAGATAAAGTAGCCTATGGCCAATTCCTGATGAACCTCAAGTTTTATTGTTAAATAAAAGATAAGCAATGGCTAAAGAATCAGAAGGAAAGTCAGGAATTTAGTTCTATAAATACTAGAAGAAGAAACAGAAAATGTGGTCAACCTCCATGCAAGGAAAGTGGTCACTTCTGGCAAATGAGTAAACAATGGGTAACGATGAGGCTCCGACAGTGTCCATTAGTTTCGTTGTCATAGCATTCATGTTTATGCCTGGGTAAAGCTCTCCAGCATAATGGCAAGGGAGAGGAGACAGAATGAAGATTCCTGATCAATAAATGTGTGGTGACAAAGTGGAAACAGCAGCTACTCAAGACGACTCTTGCAAAAAGTTGAAAATAGAAGAAATACCTGGAAGAGTATGTGAGATTCATAGAAAAAAATTTTTTTAACATGAGAGAATAAGGAATGATTAGATAATGTGAAAGCAAGATATGGGAAAACAGAAGACAGATGGCAGAGCTGGCTTTTTGTAGTAGATGGACAAAATGTTACTCCATTGACATATGGAGTCAGAAAGAAAGGACGGGGCTGATGCACTTCAGTTTTTATATTTGCTGATGGAAAATTGAGAAAATTACAATCTGATGATTTATGTTTTCTCTGAAGTAGAATGCCAATTTTAAAAATATATGCCTATGAGAGTGTTTAATGGTGTTGAGGATCCTGTCAGATTACGAACTATAATTTGGGTCTTACCAATTATCCCAATTGTGTGAATTTTTATTTTTTTTTAGTTGTGCAATCCTGTTAGATGCAAGCATAGAGTAGACTAGCGGCTTGTCGAGAATGGGAATATAGCCAGATGACATGAAGACAGATGAATGATAATTTAAGTTATCCTCAATAGAGTGGTTGAAATGATAGACTTTGGAATCTAAGTTAGAAAGCAAATGAAGAAAAATGGGCTGATATTCAGACTTTATAGGTTAATTGGCTGGTGGTCTTAAACATTTCATCCCTTTTCATTATTAGTATGTCCTTTGTTCTATTTAGTTTGGGTTTATTTTCTCACCTTTTGAGCTTCTTAAGAGGAAACTTAAGGTTATTTATTTTAAAATTTCTATTCTAAGCTTGTAAAGTAACTAATTTCCTAATAAACACAGTTTTATTTGAATATTTGAATTCAACAATATTCAATATGTTGTAGTTACATTTTCATTGTTTGTGACATTTTCTAGTTTCTCTTGTTGTATCTCCTCAGGAAAAATTGATTATCCAAATACTTAAATTTTCAAATATGTCTGTTTTTTGAACTTCAAGAAATATTAGATTATAAGTATTCCAATATTTCCAAATAATTTCAAATATTTTTCCAAATAGTTAAAATTTTAAAGATTTTTTAGGTTTTTTGTTCTTTTGTGAGAACAGAGTCTTTAATATTTCAACTCCTGTTAAATATTTTAATTCTTAACGTATACAATGAAATATATGAAAAGAGCATGTATTCTACTTTTAGGGGATGCAGTATTCCATAAATATCAATCAGGTGAAGGTGGTGGATAATGTTTGTTTAGATTAACAGTCTTTTTAGGTCAAATGATTTTTTGTGTAGCTTTTCTATCAGTTACTGAGACAGTGGTGCTAAACTTTCCAAATATGACTTTGGAAATGTCAGCTTCTTTCTTTAATGCTGTTAATTTTTACTTTGTATATTTTGAAGTAGTTTGTTAATGGAAACCCATTTCTGATTGTTGTGTCTTTTAGATGAATTCATCCTTTTATTATTTCATTATGAAATGTCCTTCTTCATCTTGGCTGATATACTTTTCAATGTTGTAGTCTGTTTTGTGTGATGTATGTAGTCACTTCAGTCTTCTTATGCTTAAGGATTGCACAATACATTTTTCCTATCCATTTTCTTTTAACCTGTTAGTCTCTTCATATTTAAAATGTATCTCCTGTAGTCATTAAGTAGTTGGATATTACATTTCCATCCATTTTGACAAGCTCTGTTTTCTGGTTCATTAACATTAAAAGTTAACTGTTGACATAATTTGACTTAATTCTATGACTTTATTCTTTGCTTTACTTGTCCTCCCACTTTTCTTAATTTGTTTCCCCTTTTTTGTCTTTAAAATCTGAATATAGATTAGCATTCTAATTTACCTATCAGATGTGTAGCTATACCTCTTTGCATTACTGTTTTAGTTCTCGCTCTAGCGATTAAAGTATATACTTCTAACATTGCCTAGTATTTTCTTAGAGTTAATAATTTTCTCATTTTACAATGTAGGAGTTTTACAATGTGATTTTTAAAGTAATTTTACTCTTCTCTGGCTTTTATAACATAGTTAACATATATATGTTTTTAGTTTATTTACTTTTATATAGTTTATATATAATAGTTTATATAATTTATAGTTGACATATATACGTTAGACCCCATAAGACAACGTCATGTTTTTTCTTAAACAACCCTTTATATATGAAGGACATTAAAAATAAATAGTCCACCATGTTTACACAGATACATACCTTTCCCAGTGGCCTTCATTCCTCCTGAAATTCTGGGCTTCCTTCTGGTATCATCTTTATTCAGGCTGCATATTTTGGCTTACTATTATAGTACAAACTTGCTGGCATCAAATTGTCTTAGTTTTGTTTTGTTTACAAAGATGTTTATTTTCCTTCAGTCTAAGAATATTCATGCTAGCTAGAGACTATGGGTCAACAACAATATATTGTCTTTTGGTTCTTGCAGATATTATCACATTGTCTTCTGATTTCCACAATATCTTTTTAAGAAATCAACAGTCACTTAAGTCTTTGCTGTTATAAAAACTGGAAACATAACAGGGTGTTAGTGAAGAATAAATTAAGATAAAATAATTCATATTAAGTTTATGCTTATTGGTCTCATATTATTAAGACACTGTCTTTAGTTACACTATAGCATTATTTTAAAAACCTAGTTTTGAATAAGTTATAAAGTGAATATCCTCTAGCTAAAATACCTGGTGAGTGCATGCAAGTTTTGAGTGAATTCAGTCCACAGAACTTCCTTCTTTGCTGACACCAGCTGCAGACTCTGAGGATTCCCAAGACCACCATTAGATTTGATAATCTTCTAGAAGAGTCCACAGAACTCAGTGACCACTGTTATATTTATGCATCATTACAAGGAAAGGACAAGATCAAAATCATCGAAGGGAAAAAAATACATGTGGCAGACTCCAGGAAGTTTCTAAACATGAAACTCCAGGCTATTCTCTCCCCATGTAGTTATGGATAGTGTTAAGTTCTCCTGGCAAAGATGCGTAACAACACGTACTGAACATTGCAAACCAAGGAAGCTTACCCAAGATTTGGTGTCCAGAGGCTTCACTGAGGCTGCATGGTCCACTGACCACATGGCTCGCCTTAACCTTAGTCTCTACTCTAGCCCCTCTGGAGGCTGAGTGGATATTGAATGACCAAATCCCCCACCGACACACCTACAACTCCATGAGCCACAGTATTAGATTTTCTGTCATGGTCCAAAGACCCTAAACAAAGACATGTCTATCAGGCAAGAAATTCTAAGGGCTTAGAGATCACCTCCTCGAAGCTAGGGCAAAGCTCAGACTTCTATTTGGGTAAAGGCAAATTCTTCACCACACAGTATATCTTTCTCTTCCCTTTTATTTCCAATCAGTATTTACAGGCTTTATGTCTGGATCAAGGATTTTAGCATCACTATGGTCAACCTATATTATTAAATATTTATTAGTCAAATGTGCACTCTGTTGAAATTTGTCCTTGCTATATTTTCAGATATTTTTACACACTATTACAAGTTGTAAAATAAATTTATTTTTTAAAATTTTAGATATGAGAAGGGAATTTATTTGAGCAATTTGGGATATACTTAGCCAAAGATAAATTGATGAAAAGGAAGTGGTTATTTGGGTTGTCAGTAGCAGGTCAAATATTTTAAAAGTGATTTAAGCAGTGGAGTGAAATAGTGAATTCTAAAATCTGTGAAAGATTAGAGTGAAACAGATGGAAAACCGTTTTTTTTATGGTTATGGGAGACCAAAGGTAAAATTAAAAATAATGATATTCCTGTTAGTTACAATTTTTTGTTTCATAATTGTTGCTGGAGTGAGATTGCGAAGTGCAGTGAAAATATCAACAAATGTCATGAACTTTTCAGACATGGTGAGCTATTAAAATTATAGGAGATTAGACTAAATAACTGATAAAGAACTCCTATTTGTAAAATTTTATTAGCTTGTTATATAGGGACAATTTTTGAAATGATAATACGGATACCTGCTTTCAAATCCCAATTATTTTTAGGAAGATTTTAGCCCAAGGCAATATACTTAAATTGACCAAATATTTATTAAGTATGTACTACATTCCTGGAAATACAGACGTGAGATTCAAATGAGGTTTACAAATATAAAATTATGTGAGTTTTTAGTTTGTTGTCATTCATTAATTTATTTGTACTAAATATTTTTGAACATTTAATGCGTGTTACGAAATGTTGGATTTTTGAGCTTAATGGTAAACAGAATGCATCTCTTGCTGTCTAAAATTTCATCTCCAAAAGTCAAAAAACAGACATAAACAATTGTACCATAATGTGATGAGTATTATAATAAAATCAGTATAATAGAAGATTCTAGATGAACTCAATACATTCTGAACACAGAACTTACTTCACAAGCAACTGTGTCAATGCATATAGTCTAAAAAGTCTCACAGTTCTTAGCAAATTCTATGTAGTTTTATCTATACTATTTGATCCCAACTTAGCTCTACAATCAAAACATCATTGTTGTCAATAATCAAAATATGGCAAAAGTATACTCTTAGAAACATTTTTTGTGGTAGGAACAAAATGGACAAACCACAGTGAAAAATCCACTTTATTTAATACTTGGTAATCAACCAACATTCATTGAATTGAACTAAACAATGCCTCTAACATTGCTAAATGATGCACTTGCTTAAATATATTCAATATAAATCATGTTTTGAATTCAAAGACACACACACAATATGCACAGGCTGTGTGTGTATATAAAATGTTGGTCACATTTCAGTGGATTTCATTCTGCTCCTGGAAGTCTTTCAATAGCCTAAAGTCAGGTATTCCCTCACTTATTTATATATATCCATATTTGCATTTAAATCTATATACTATTTATCTTATATTCTCTTTTCAACACTTGGTAAGAATATCGTATCAACAATAATTAGTCTAGACAATAATTTTCTTTGTTAAAGGGGATATCAACATTTTAAAAATGCTTGTTCAAAAGGTAAGGTGTTGGAGAACATTTTTGCTTGGCATCTATTTGAATTTTGCCACTGAAACTAAACAATTAGTCACCTTAAAAGTCTCCTCTATAGTGTCATTCATTCTTTTCTGATTAGAAACAACATATATATGATTAAGACTGCTGTTAAAGTCCTATAAAATATTAATCAAACATATGAAAGTCTAGTTGAAAATGTCCAATGCTGGTTAATTCCTGTCGCTGCCCTTGGCCTTCATTGATCCCTTCCTTTAACCATAACACTTTCACTAGGGAGAACTTATGGAGATTGTAAAAGGAGCCAGTAGTGAACTGAGTATGTTATCCTCTGTGAGAATCAGGTATTCATAAAAAGTTGAAAAGCTGTTTTCTTTGTTTTAATGTAAAATTTCAGTTGTACAAGTGTATATTTATCTCCTGTCATCATGAGGTTGCATGTCTTATAAAGCTTTTGGATACATATATTTTCTTGTTCAGTAAAGGTAAAAAGCAATGTTCTGCCTATTTTATTTACACTGTACAAAATAATATAATTTGAGCATACAGAGAAAATAATGTATTCATTATAATCACAATAAAATAGAAGCTTTCTGTCTGAGTACAGCTGTGTATGTATTACCAAGAAAAAAAGGTGGTCAGGTACCTTAAATTAAAATCATATTTCCACAGAACATTCTGTTCTTTGAGTAGTATTACCTTTGTTTCTGAAGTGCTTTTTAGTGATGTTATTGAATTTTATGTCTATACTAGTGAAATAGCCTCCTTATGATGTAGAGGAGCAAAAGCTTGCTAGACATAATTCTATAGTTTATTTAATTTTTCATTTGAATCTCAGTTTATGAAACTACTCTATAGTGTATTTTTCTAATTGTTGAAAATGATAAAAATGTAAAGAACATGTGCCTCTCACATACAGATAATGTACAATTTCAGTGTCACTGAAAAAAATCTGTGCTTAGTGATAAGTAGAAAATTATAGAAACTCTTGAGAAATTTCAGTTGTAACTGAATTTGATTATATTGTAATATATCATCTGGAAAGTCCAGATGATATAATACAATGCAATATAATCAGAAAATATAATATGATCAGAAAATCCAGATAAAAATAGACTTTGAATAAATTACTTGTTTATATTCTAGTACATAACTAATAAAATGCACATTTGCAGGGCCAGCAACTATTTTAACATAATCTCAATTTTTAAAAATGGGATAAATTCAAACTCACCAACAAAATACAGAGTTAAAATTTGAATTAAAAATATTGTATCCAGGTGGAAAATTAGAAGTACTAAGTACAATTTATTTGATTCCTATTTAAAGCCATAAGTTAAATAGGAATCAAATAAATAGCTCCAAATAAATAGTAAAACAAAATTAGAGCATATCTCACTATTTTTTAGAATTTTGTTTCACCATTCATGTAGCTAATGTCTTGGGTACTACTGTTCATACAAAATATGGTTACTATGTAAGTTAGGATTTTTTAGAGAAACAGAAGCAATAGGAGATGTATTTATTCATCTATGTATTTATGTATTTGTTTATTTCTATTATTATGAGGTTTTGGATCACCCAATTTTGCAGGCTGAGAAATCTGCAGTCTGCAAACTGAAAATCTCAGAAAGGCCTGAGAAGGAGGGGACCAGGTGGTGCAAATCCCACACCAAGGCTGGGAGGAGGCTGGTGTCCCAGCTTAACAAGCAGGCTGGAAGGGGAGGAATGTCCCCTTCCTCCACGGCTTTTTTTCCATTAAGGTCCTCAAAGGATTGAATGGTGCCCACCCACATTGAGGAGGACAATCTGTTTCATTGAGTTCATCAATCTACATGCTAACCCCATGCCAACAGCATCACCGACATATTCAGTGATATGATTTGGCTGTGTCTCCACCCAAATCTCGTCTTGAATTGTAGCTCCCATGATTCCCGTGTATTGTGGGAGGGACATGATGGGAGATAATTGAATCATGGGGGTGGTTTCTCCCACACTGTTCTCATGGTAGTGAATAAGTCTCACGAGATCTGATGGTTTTTACAAGGGGAAATCCCTTTCACTTGGTTCTCATATTTCTCTTGCCTGCTGCCATGTAAGACATGCCTTTTGCCTTCTGCCATGATTGTGAGGCCTCCCCTGGCATTGGGAAATGTAAGTGCATTAAACCTTTTTTCTTTGTAAATTACCAGTCTCAGGTGTGTGTTTATCAGCAGCACGAAAACGTACTAATACACTCATAAACAATGTTTACGTGGGCACTCCTGGCCCACTAGGGACACCTGAATTAACCGCCACAGTTTGCCTTGTATCCTCAGTTCAGGAATCATCAACAGAATTCTTTGGGTCCACTATTTCCTTAGAAGTTAATTTATTTCATTTAAGTTTCTACCCAAATTCACTGTAGCAGAATGGACTTCCCTGATAATTCTTTCTAAAACATTAACTTATCACTTACTCTGTTTTATTTTTCAAAAGTAACGCACTTATAACTATCTTGCACGTATGTCTAAGTTTGCTTATTTAGCCATTATCTGTCTCGCTGCATTGAAATGTAAGCTCCCTCTGAGTAATGCTTCAGTTTGTTTCTTTCCCATAGCAGCACCCTCAGGACATGGTTCAGGTGCTCAATAAATATTTCTTGAATGAGTGAACAGATTTATGGTTGAATGAAGGATACAAGGATTCTTTTTTCACCCAGGGAGTAAGCTTTCGTCTATTTGAGGACCATGTTTAATTCAACTTCTCCAAACTAGCAACCAATATTCCTATTACTACTTTTTTCAAAGCCAAATGTTACCTCCACTGTGTATCCATTGAAGTTTCACTGTGTTGCTCAATAAAATCTCTCTAATGAGCTCAGATGCACCCTCCATCCCTATTCTACATTTCTGAAAGTTGTTGAAAAGGGCGTCTTCTTTTTGAGAAGTGTCTGTTCATGTCCTTTGCCTACTTTTTGACTGAGTTGTTTGCTTTTTTTCTTGTAAATTTGTTTAAGTTCCATGTAAATTCTGGATAATAGACTTTGTCAGATGGGTAGAGTGCACAACATTTTCCCATTCGTTAGGTTACTGTTTGCTCTGATGACAGTTGCTTTTTGCTGTGCAGAAGTTCTTTAGTTTAATTAGATTCCATATATCAATTTTAGCTTTTGTTGCCATTGCTTTTATGTGAGCAACAATCTGAAAAATGTGGGTAAAAGAAAGAGAAATCAGCCTGTTACTGTGTCTACATAGAAAGAAGTAGACATAAGAGACTCCATTTGTTCTGATTTGAGATGCTGTTAATCTGTGACCCTTCCCCAACCTTGTCCCTGCAAGAGACAGTGCTGGGTGACTCAAGGTTTAAAGATTTTGGGCTGTCAGGATGTGCTTGTTAAACAATTGGCTGAAGGCAGCTTGCTGTTAAAAGCATCACAATTCTCTTAATCTTCAAGTACCAGGACACATACACTGCCAAAGGTCCAGGGACCTCTGCCTAGGAAAGCTAGGTATTGTCCAAGGTTTCTCCCCATGTATATCTGAAATAATGGCCTCGTGGATGGGAAAGACCTGATCGTCCCCCCAGCCTGACAGCCCGTGAAGGGTAATGTGCTGGAGAGACCATAGAAGAGGAAAAGAAGGCCTCTTGGGCGGTTGTTGGTGGTTGAATAAGAGAAAAGCATCTGTCTCCTGCCCGTCCCTGGGCAATGGAACATCTCGGTGTAAAACCCGATTGTATGTTCTGTTTACTGAGAAAGGAGAAAACCGCCTTAAAGGGTAAAGTGGACTTGCAGGGCCAATGCTGCCTCTTTATGCACTGAAAAGGTATATGAAAGATGTTTGCATATGCTATCAAGGCACAGCAGTTTTCCTAAACTATTCATGTCACAGAGATCTTTATTCATATTCTTACTGCTGGACCTTCTCCCTATTGAACTATTATCTCCTGCTACTTCCCTTTTTTCTAAGATGGTTTAAAAAAAAAAAGATATTATCAATAAATAAACTGAGGTGAACTCAGAGACCGTGCCGCATGGGTGTCCTCTGTATGCTGAGCACCGGTCCCCTGGACCCACTTTTTCTTTCTCTATACTTTGTCTCTGTGTCTCGTTTCTTTTCTCAAGTCTCTCGTTCCACCTAACGAGAAATGCCCACAGGTGTGGAAGGGCAGGCAACCCCTTCAAAAAAAAAAACTCAATATAGCTGATCGTTAGAGAAGTGCAAATCAAAACCACAATGAGATACCATCTCATGCCAGTCAGAATGATGATTACTAAAAAGTCGGGAAACAACAGAGGCTGGCGAGGCTGTGGAGAAATAGGAATGCTTTTACTCTGTTGGTGAGAATGTAAATTACTTCAACCATTGTGGAAGACAGTGTGACGATTCCTGGAGGATCTAGAACCAGAAATACCATTTGACCCAGAAATCCCATTACTGGGTATATACCAAAAGGAATGTAAATCATTCTATTATAAAGATTCATGCACACATATTATTACAGCACTGTTCACAATAGCAAAGACACGGAACCAATTCAAATGTCCATCAATGGTAGACTGGATAAAGAAAATGTGGCACATACACACCATGGAATACTATGCAGCCATAAAAGGAATGAGATCATGTCCTTTGCAGGGACATGGATGGAGCTGGAAGCCATTATCCTCAGCAAACTAATGCAGGAACAGAAAACCAAACACCACATGTTCTCATTCATAAGTGGGAGCTGAAAAATGAGAACACATGGACATGGGGAGGGGAACAACAGACACCAGAGCCTGTTGGGGGGTAGGAGGTAACGGGAAGGAGAGCATCAGAACAAATAGCTAATGCATGCTGAGCTTAATACCAAGGTGATGGGTTGATAGGTGCAGAAAACCACCAAGGCACATGTATACCTATGTAACAAACCTGCATGTTCCACACATGTATCCCAGAACTTAAAGTAAAATAAAATAAAAAAAGAAAGAAAGAAAGAAATGGTGTTACTAATTTTGTTCTTAGAATTCCCTGCCAGGGTCTCTGAAGTTTACAGGTTATTTTGCTCCTGTGTTCAATGTGTAGTGATCTTTGAGCTTCTGGGTTTATGTCTGCTTCACTGATGTAAATAAATTCCATTTGTGCCTTACTTTCATATAATCCCTCAGAGTTGAAAAGTTTTTGTTTGTTTGTTTGTTTATTTAAAAAGAATACACTTCATTAACTGGGACATGACTCTTGTTACAGCCAGTGACAATTCTTGGAATTATCTTTTGGGAAATGCATCTGTACTCTGACCCTAAGAGAAAACAATTTCCCTCCTTAACTGTTTCTCAGGGAAAGTCTCTTTTGATAAGCTGGTGGATCAACCTCATAGTCCCTAAAATGTCCCATGGATCGTTTTCCCAAATACGGCATGCAAGTATCCCTATAGTTATGGTTCCTGTGCTTCTTGAGATAGTCAAGCATAATTCTATCCCTAATTTAATTTAACACGCAATCCTTTGACCCTGTCATGTATGAGCAAAATCTTTAATAATTAGAGATAGTAATGAAATAATAAAGATGAAATGTGTACAGTGTACTTAATAAGTTGTTGTCTTTATGTGTTCGGCGCTTTAAACATTATATCTTATTTACTCTCACTAAAATATCTGGGCAATAACAACTTTACTGATGAGATAATGAGGAATAAAAGAAGTAATTTCAAAGTGCAAGCAGTCTTTAAGTTGTTTATTGAATCGAATTGCTCTTCTCCACTATGCTAGTGAAACATCGCCTCCCCTGCTCCTCAAGTTTGTTCAATCAACACAAACCTAAATCCCTCACCCTTATGGGGCTCAAAAGAGGTGATGTTTGCAAAATGGACACCTTGTGTGGATGGAAAGCAGCACTGGCTTTGGCATTGGATTGCTTTCTCCATTGGGGGATAAAAAAGAAGAGCATTAGAACACCTGCCCATATTTGCTTTGCTTCTTTTGAAAGATTTAGGAAGAGCAAAGCTACAATGGTTTCAAATGGATGCTTTCTACCATTCAAAGTCAATTGAAAAGTTGTGAAAAACTCTGCGCAAATCAAAACAACATGCAAACTTCAGAATGAGCTAGAAGGAAAAGTGAAAGAGTTCCCTCTGAATATTTGCCATCTGGGTGCATACTTTCAGGAAAATCTTACCTTTCTTGTTTGTCTTAGCAAAACAGTGGTTACATCACAGCAAGAAAGTTTGGCTAAACCAGTGTGTTGAATGATATTGCTGGGGAAATGGTATCAATAAATAGATGCACATGTTTTCTTCCTCAGACACCATAACTTTGGGCATTAGACACTAAAATTGTATCATTTACAAACAGAATCAACAATGAGTCATTCATGATAGTAAAAAAATACCTTAAATAACCTAAGGTCCAAAAATAAGGGGTACCTTTGAGTAACTAGATTAGCAGTTACTAGATTAGCAATTGGATCAAAATGAAAGAAATAAATCTATGTCAAGATCCTTTATCTAGCCTACAGACTGAGAGGTATTCCTAATAACCTTAAAAATAATTTTTTTGACCAGGTTTGGTGGCTCAGCCTGTAATCCCAGCACTTTGGGAGGCTAAGGTGGCTGGGTCACCTGAGGTCAGGAATTTGAGATCAGCCTGGCCAACATAGTGAAACCCCATTTCTACTAAAAATACAAAATTAGCTGGGTGTGGTGGCACATGCCTATAGTCCCAGCTACTCGGCAAGCTGAGACAGGATAACTACTTGACCCAGGAAGCAGAGGCTGCAGTGAGCAGAGATCGCACCAATGCACTCCTGCCTGGGTGAGACAGAGCGAGACTCTGTCCCAAAAATAAATAAATAGATAAATAAATAAAAGTAATAACAATAAAAATTTTTCAAGAGATTAATTTACTTCTTTACAACTGTAACTAACATTAACAAGTGTATGTAACAAAATTGACATTAAATTGGTCCTTTTATTATTTACTCTTTGGAAGAATTTACATGAATAAGCTTAAGTAGGAAGATCCTTTTGCCTCATTCAATTTGTCTGTCAGCAGATATTTATTGTTTGTACATCTTATGAATAATGATGCAATTGTGAATAATGCTGCAGTGAGCATGAGAGTGCAGACATCCCTTTGAGATACTGATTTCATGTCCTTCAGATATACACCAAGAAGAGGGATTGCTAGTTCTTAGGGTAATCCTAGTTTTCATTTATTAAGGAGCCTCTATTCTGTTTTCCATAACAGCTTTACCAATCTGCATTCCCACCAACAGTGTACATTAGTTCCCTTTTCTCCAAGTCTCCACCAACACCTTATCTTTTTCCTTTCTTATAATGGGTATTCTAACAGGTGTGAGGTGATATCTCATTGAGGTTTTAATATGCATTTCCCTGGTAATTAGTGATGTTGAACATCTTTTCACACGCCTTTTGCTCATTTGCCTGTCTTCTTTGGAAAAATATCTATTGTAGTTCTTTGTTCATTTTATAAAACTATTGAGTTGTATGAGTACCTTAAGTATTTCAGATACTAACTCTTTATCAGCTACATTGTTTGCAAATATTTGCTCCCAATGTTTAGGTGGTCCTTTTGTTTTCTTGTTTCCTTTGTTATTTCAAAACTCTTCAGTCTAATGTAGTCCCACTTGTTCATTTTTATTTTTGTTGCCCATGCTTTTAGGGTCATATCTAAAAAATCATTGCCAAGACCAGCGTCAAGGAGATTTTTCCCTGATGTTTTCTTCTGGAGCCTTATGGTTTCAGGTCCTTGGTCTTTAATCCATTTTGAGTTGATGTATTATATATGGTGTAAGATAACAGTCCAATCTTATTCTTTTCCATGTGAATATCTAGTTTTTCCACCATCATTTATTGCAGAGACTGTCTTCTCCCCATGGTGTATTTGTGGTAACCTTGTCGAAAATGAATTGACTATATTTGTATAACTTAATTAGTTGACTATATTTGTATAAATTAGTTGACTATATTTGTATAACTTTATTTCTGGCCTCTCTATCGTGTTCCATTAATATAACATAATATAATATATTGTGTTCCATCAATGTAATATATGTCATATATATACACAGTAAAATATCCAGCCTTATAAAAGAAGACAGTTATGCCGTTTTTGACAACACGAATGAAACTGGAGGACATTATGTTAAGGGAAATAAACCAAGCACAGAAGTACAAAACTGCATGCGCCCACGCATAGGTGGAATCTGAAAAGCTGATCTCATAGAAGCAGAGAGTAGAATGGTGGTTACCAGGAGGTGGGTAGAGGGGGAAATGGGAAAAGTTGGTCAAAGGGTAAAAGTTTCCGTTAGGTAGGATAAATAAATTCTAGAGACTGAATGTTCACATTGGTGACTATAGTTACTAATACTGTGCTGTATACTTGAAATTTACTGAAAAAATAGGTCTTAAGTATTCTCATCAGACACACAAAAATGACAGTAAAGAGATGGATGTGTCAATTAGCTTTCTGCAGTAACCATTTTATAATGTGTATGTATATATATATATATATGAAAACATCACACTATACACCTTAATATGCATTTTTATTAAAAATTTAAAAAATAAATTGAGTGCATTTGACCTAACAGTTTTGTTTTGTTTTGTTTTGAGACGGAGTCTCGCTCTGTCGCCCAGCCTGGAGTGCAGTGGCGCCATCTCGGCTCACTGCAAGCTCCGCCTCCCGGGTTCACGCCATTCTCCTGCCTCAGCCTTTTTAACCTCACAAAGATAATCCATTGGAAGATGAGTATTCCTGGGTAATACTTAATTGGAACCAGATCAGCTGACCATGCTTAAGGGCTAGGTCTTGACTGGGAACCTATTCTCTAATATCTAACTGTGGTAAGCATAGGCGATTCCAGTTCATATCCAGAGATTTCATCTCGAAGAGAACACAATTGTGAAGAATACAGAGCATGAGTGTTGTTTACATAAATCGCCTATCATTAACAAGACTCGAATAGATACTGTTCCTCTCTAGAGAGAGAAGACTGAGAACCCCGGTTTCACATACATTTAACCTGAGAAGCACGAAATCACATCACTCAATCCGCGCTATTTGGCGTATGTTGTGTAGAAAATCTCATGGTAGCAATGTCTCCTCAGATAATCATCGGAACCACCTCCTCATCACAGTGAAATAAGGAGATGACAGGGAGGGCAGCTGCTCTATCATAGAAAAAAAGAGCCTGTGGTCACTGAGCAATACGAGGAGTGAGAGAAAGGTCAATTCTAGGAGAAAGGAAGAGGGCAAGTGTGTGTAGGGATCATGAGGCAGGGAGTCAAAGTCTGCACGATTTCAGTTTGGAGGACTGTGACTAACAGAAATGTTCTGTGTCTTCTGTGGTACTTGCATAACAGTTGAACATGGCCACAGAGGATACACTACCTTCTGATTGAATTGATTTGGACTCTTGACCTAGACATTCAGAGCAGAGGATTCAAATTCTTTCATGCGTTTCTACAGTGCCTTAAATCATCTTCCCTACCACAAGGGGTCAGTAAAATGATGAAAGCACCGATACAATTTAAAAGAAAATGTGGTATGTACTTTCATTCAGAAAAATACTATGCACCTATTAATAATGCTGAAGTAGAACATATGTATTTAAGAATGTCAGTAACTAGAAGGCATAATTGTTATTATATCTAAAAAGTAGAATATGAGAGAGTGTGAAGTGTGATTAGTTTTGTTTTATTTGTGTATTATATGTTCACATATAACATCAGAAGACATGCTCCAAAATGGTGGCCATAGAGATTTCTGTATTGTAAGATCACATGTTCTTTTTACTTTATTTTTTGTTCATATGCATTTTCTAATATTTTACAATGAGCATGTATTACATAAATCAGAAGAAAACAGTAACACCTCCACTAACAAAAATAATCAGTTCTTTTGTTTCTGTTTTTAGTCCTCTGGTCTAGCATCTCCAAGAGAGGAAATCTATGGACACTCTCCTTAGCAGCAAGATGTCATTAGTGTCAGCAGCTAAGCGAGTCCTAATGTAGCTATTTCAAACTAATGCATGGAAATCCTGTTTCTCCTACCTTTTTCTTCTTCAGTCATACTCTTCAAGCTTGGTGCTACTCACGTTCCCCTTTCATCCTCCTCACCCTCCTATGAAGTCACATAAACCAATTCATTATGTTAATAATACTCAGTATTCCCTAAACAAAAGAGAGTCTGAGGAGTTCCAATAATCGGCAAACACTTTCTTTTTTCCTGGGAGTGTCACAGTCACGTGAGAAGGATTATGCAGAGTAGTAGCGTTTATGTCGCTTTGGGGTGCTATGCAGGGCATGGCATAAGAAGGAAGAATCCAGCCCTTTAAATAATAATAAAGATGATGGAATACTTTAA
Source organism: Rhinopithecus bieti (assembly GCF_001698545.2). Lineage (NCBI taxonomy): Eukaryota > Metazoa > Chordata > Mammalia > Primates > Cercopithecidae > Rhinopithecus > Rhinopithecus bieti. The sequence continues at coordinate 604,555 of NW_016809106.1, read as the reverse complement.
GAAATATTTAATTTCTCTTATGAGAAAGCAAGGGTAATTAAGAAGCCAAGCTAAAGTGGAGTAAAAGCGAGATTCCCTGTAGGCCAAAAACCAATGTAGATGCAGGGATAATGCATTGGGTTTTCTGACTTGTTTTAATTAAATTCATGTAGTTTTTATCCTCCATGAACCCAACATTTTTTAAAAGTGAGGGTGAAACTCCCAAGTTCAGAAGGAAACACTTGTTTCATAATACATTAAGCTAATCTTTTGTATTTTCCTAGTGACGCTGTAATATTCTGAAAAACAAGTCATTGTTTTATTAAGACACGAATGCTTTTAAACTGATACATTAGGAATCTGTTTCAGAAGAGACAATGTCATTTTTTTTTCTCTAAAATTCTATGCTTATATAAATCTTTGCTTTCCTTGATTTGTATTAATGGAGGCATTTCTGGATATAAAATTTCCTCAATTAGGTAGTGACGGTATTTGTAGTATCCTGAGTATCCTACCTGAGTTTTTAGCAAAGCTGTGGAGAAGGTTCCCACATTGGGACAGAAGTGGAGAGACCATCGTTCACAGCACTGTGGGATTCTGGCTTTTCCTATCTATCCAAGTATTAAATTAAATTTGAGTTGGTGGGAGGCACACTTTTATTAAAATGCCATATGATACCTCATTTTGCCCCCTCTGAAATTCATGTATTGTTATGTAGTTTTAATTTTAAAAGTTATTTCATTGATATGTTAGCTAATTAAATTATGCAGATGATATAGAATAGTAGATAATCCCCCAAATACAATCATGGCTTCCATTTCATAAGTCTGAGGTAGGTCTCTGGAGTACATCTAATCTTTGTGTCCATTTCATTTCATAGATGAATGAAATAAAATTTGGTGAAATTAATTCACTTGCAATTTTGCACAGGAACTTTCAGGGAAAAACTAAAACATCATTTCAGATCAGTGTGACTTTGAGCCAGTTCATCTCACCCCTACTCTATAGGAGCTGTTTGAATTTTATATCATGTTAAAACTTTTATCTGTATAATATTCTTGAAATATACAACATTTCAAAATAGCAATGGACTTTCTCAGTAAAAGGGGAAAGAAAATGGGATTTGAAGACATCAATGGAAATCCAGAAAAGCTTTCCCACTTTCCAATTATTTATCCATTTCACTTCCTTTTCATGCTTGTATGAACCGTTGTCTCTTATCCACATGATAATGAATGATGAACCTTTAACCCCCAACAAAAGAAAAATCACACACACACACACACACACACACACGAGAGAGAGAGAAAGAGAGAGAGACATCTCTATAAACTTGATGGCCTACGTATATATTGCTGCCTAACCAACTCTCACGAATGAGGATAGATGGTTGAAAATATAGTTTTTTCTTAAACAAAATAATTATTAATATTGCTTATGAATCTTCAGTTTGGCCAAGTCTCAGCAGGCACAGCTTGTCTATGTTCTATGTCAATTGGAATAGCTGTACTAAGGATGGAATAGCCAAGATGTCAGCAATTCAGTCATGTCTGAGGGCTGGAGGACTTCGCTCCTTTCCACATAGGCCTTTCCATAGGAGCAGCTCTGTGGACTGCGTGGGCTTCCTTGAGATTGAAGATTTGCTTCCAAGTGTGAACATCCCAAGAAAGCCGGAGAAAGCTGTGTGACGCTTCATGACCATCTTCGGAAGTCACATACTATCACTTCTGTTATATATTGTAGTTATGAGAGCACTCAGATTCAAGGGGAGGAAGGTAGGGAGACCCCACTTCTCAAAAGGATAAGTCTCAAAATCACCTTGTAAGAAGAATATCATGACCACCTTTGGAAAATATCTTCAACAACTGGTGCTGGCAATTTTCTTTATTGAGAAAGGTAATTAGTTCTTTGTGTTTGCTGGTTATGGTGATGCCAGTTGGGCAGCAGAAAGTACAAGTAAGTAAAATTAAATAACAGCTTTTGCCACCCATTTGGGCTGAGTTTTAAACAAGGAAATGAAAGCAGCAGTTGCCAAAGATAATCTAAGATTGACTTTTTGTTCATTGTGAGCATTCTGTTTTAAAATCAAGTTTTCCCTGGGTGCATATCTTGCTGTATATACATTTTAAAAGCATCTAGTTGAAGGCTGCAAGTTTTCATATTCCCAACAGTATGTGTGTTACTTCTTTCAGGAATATGCCCAGTGGACTACATGAATGCTATTTCTGCAAATGTTTCTTAAAATCATAAATTTTCTTTTTAGGATAGCACTGAACTGATTTTAAACTGATTTCATTTATGCTCCACTCAGGACCCTGGGCACTGCCTTGCACTCCTGGGTGCTTAATAATGTGATTCGGTGATGAATTTCTATTAAAAAACCTTTCTAGAAGTCAAAATATTTCACTGTATTGTTTGGGTTACAGCATTTGACTAAAGTATTTTTTTCTCTTTTATTCATTTAATAAATATTTATTGAGTATCCCCAAGGTCACAGTTTTTAAGTATAGGCTTTAGGGGTGGAATAGAAGGAATTTCATAAATATATGATCTTTTTCTTTGAAATTATGTAAGGTCCAGGGCAGATGATATCATTTAAATCTAGTTATTCATCTTAAAAATATACAAGGCTGGGCATAAAGGCCATACCCTTCGCCTTTGAAAGAGAGGGGCAGTATGTTGATGTCACTTTGGAATATAAGACAATTACACAAATGGTCAGTTCAGCAAGCACTGCTCCACAAATATCAATGTCTTCTATAAATATCCTCCTGTCTTCATCTCAGGGAGTCTGTTCTATTACTCTGGTCACAGTCATGTTTTCTGCGTGTATTTTAAAAATTCAAAACACATTTTTACAATTTAAAATTATTGTGATCACTTTAATTTTCCTTTGATTTATCTATTAAAATTGAACTTGGGCAGCAAATTAAGATTATTTATGAGAGAAGCTTTTGTGTATTTAAAACACCACTTTCTTCACTGTTCGAAATACTCATTTTCCCATGTATCCCACAGAGACCAATCCTGCTTAGGCCACTGCAAGTGACATGACCATTAGAAATTATTCTTTCTTTAACGGGTAATTTTCTAGCATGCATATCTGAATCCATGTAGAGTATCAACCTGAAAGCAATAAGGTTGCATTTCTCTAGCTATAAATTAAATAATTCAGTTTTCACCATATCAGTCAGACACTGAGTCTTTTCTCCATTCCCCAAGTCAGATATATATTTTGAATGTCTAATGACATTATAGTGTCTATGTTATCCCTTCCCCCAAGGGTCTCCTTCTTTAATTTTGAAGAGGAAGAGGGTGTGGCTTGTCTATCCCTAATCCTTGTCCGCCAGTGGCTGGCCTGTGTCTATGGCCAGTGCTCACACACAGCAACTGGGCACATCTACATTCTGCTCCCTGTGAAGGTGGCATGCTACTTTAGTGGCGTAAGGTGGACTGGCCATTTATTTTACCTCAGTTGATATGCTAAGAAAGATCTTTATTTCTCCTACAAGTAAATTCTCTTTTCTTCAACTAAAAAAATAGTAATAAGTTATATTGAAAGGCTTGTTTTCTTTTTAATTTATTGTACTAAATAAACATTGTTGTACATATCTGGCAGTGTAGGTACTGCCTCGGCACCCTCCCTTAAATGTGGATTATGTTTTTAATGGCCTCCAAATCTTTTAGTGGGAGAACATTTACTCAACTGGAGGTTAGGTGAGATTAACGGTCTTTGGCCTGGGTTGTAATGATTTCTCTTATTGATCCAAATATGCTATTTTTTCCTTGCAACTTACTTGAATTGCTATTCGGATACAAGTGAAGTTAGAAACTTGATTTTGTAGTGATCCACTTCAACCTGAAATGATAGGATTAGAGCCAAGATGTTATAGTTTCATTAATTTGCTCATAAAATGTGCTCCTGAAACTTGCATTCTTGTTGCCATGTGTTGAATTGTTTACTGCTGTAGTGAACCATCTCCATGAACTAACGAAGTCTCCCGCCTATGATGGAAAAACAAGGTGTCTGGAGAAATTAATGTGGTTAAAGGAATTGTTATTGGGGTGATGATTAGATCAGAGGGCAAAAGTAGGTGTACTGGCATTTAAGATGTAAAAAAAATACAGATCCTTTGTGAAGTTTATTCCTTGTACTAAATAAATGATCATTATGCTAAAATTCACTTGTAGAACAGGGATTTGTTCATCCCGTTCTCCATTTTCTGAGTTCACCTCCCCCGTATCTTCTCTAATTCTATTGGATACAGCTTTTCTCACTCTCCGGCAGTAAGTATATAGCACCAGCACACACACTGGCTCTTTACAATCATCACGGATTATTTTGAAATAATTGGCAATAAATATACTAGACGTCTAAATTTACTAACGAATAATTTAGAATGGAAAAGGAAACTGTGTTGACTCACTGACCTTGTAAAACTCCTGGAGATCGTTAAAGTGAAATATGTGAAAATTATTATGTCACTGTTACCAGGTAACATCAGACAGAGTAAGTTATCTATCCCTAGAGGAACTGTGTTAAAATAAAAAATTATATTTAAAATCCTACTCTGCTCTCCAAATAGTAATTCATGTGGTAGGGTGTAAATTGATATTTATTTTCACACAAGCTGTTTTCCTTAAACTGCATAATATTTTCTTATAAATAGTTACAAATCTTAGGAAATATGACTATTTTCTTTGTTTATAAATTCTGTGTAAATAACTTATTTACCTAATTTTTAAATTTCTAAGCTTTAGACAACAATTTTGTTTCTTATTTTTCTAAAAAGTATCAAACAATCCAATAACCTGAAAATTGTCCTGCTCCTTTCAACTTAGCTTTTGCTTAGCTTTTGCTTTTTTGTGAGAAAGTAACTTGTTTGTGCTTAGGGAATACTGTTGAACAACAGATGTCTCTTTTGTCTCTGTCAAATCAATCAGCAAATGCTGTAAAAGATGCAGCCTAGTCAATTGCATCAATTAGGGTTGTCATGAGGTGTGAAGTTGAAGGCAATGTTCACATTTGAACAGAAACAGTGACAAATATTTCAGACTGTTACGATTCCATCATTGTATTTCTAACTTGAATTTCAAGTAGAAACTACAAAACACTGTAGTCCCATCTTCTTGGGAGGCTGAGTCTGTAATGCCCTATGCTTGTGCCCATGAATAGCCATGGCACTCCAGCCTGGGCAACATAGCAAGACCCTGTCTCTAAAAAATTTTTTTAAAGAAACTACAAGACAAAAGCAGAAAAAGTATGGTCAATAGCTATGCTTTCTACCATTGCAAAGTATATTTTTAACTTTTCCTAAGAAATATTAATTGGATAAAATAAGGCTATCACAGGATGAATGAATGATTTTATTCTTTGTCAGGGTTTTGCACTAATATCTCAAATGAGATATAAAACCATATAGCAAAATGAATTTTAGCAAGAAGTGGCACATGTTTTAGAGGAGTATTATAATATCTTTGAAGTAATGTGTTTCTTCATCTTGCCTTGGGAGTTGCCTTTTCAGTTTGGTTTATATTTATACTTAAAATAAAATATTAATGTTATACATAAAAATTACATTTTAGTCACAATTGCATTCATTAATTTTGTTTTAATCAAAGTTATGAACACTGAACTTAATAAAAATATATTTCAATTTGACCTACAATTGTGAAGAGATTTTCTACCTGCTTCCTTTTAGTTACTTTATGCCAGGTGTGGTTTGGAGCACCTCATATGTTAACTGTTTTAATCCCAATCAGCATTATGAGAAACTGACTATAGAAATCACTGCATTAGATAAGGAGAAACAGACAGAGAAGGCTCCTCGGTCACCAAGTGAGTGGCAAAAATGAGATTTGAAACCAGGCAGCCCCATTCTGGAATCTCTGTTTAATGCTAAATAGGGCCACCTCTCAGGGTGCATAATAATTTTAGCTACAATTTTGTACTTCCCATTACTTGGCCAGAAAATGTAATTTCTCTGCAATAGTTCACTTAATCCTCACAGCAGACCTGCAAGATAAGGAAATTAACTTTCCTTAAAGACAAGAAAATGTTGTTTCAGAATGCTGCATGACTTTCCCCCTTGCCCTCAATTATGTCATTGAGTGCCAAACAGAGAATAGAAATTTGAGCTGCACTACCCTTAGCTCTTAGATGCTTCAATCAATTATTCCAAAAGTTTAACATGTTACTATTATTATTTTCCCTTTTAAAAAGTTACAGTGCAAGTGAAAAACAGATTGTGAGCAGACATCAGCAAGAAGAAAATGAAGGAGCAATGGAAGCTATTGTTGCAAACCACATGAAGGGCGCCATTTTGAGTAACTGCAGATCGTTGCCATGAACAACACCTGCAAAATGAAAGTGATGCAGTAAATTCTTATAATTTTATGTTGTCTTGACATTCGTTTTGAATGTGGTTTGGCTTTCTCATATCAGAAGCAAGGCTCAGTTAGTTACTCTTGTTTTATACTACACCCAAATGGCTCAAGCTGGTGGCCAGAGATGAGAATTTACAGGTTCGCCATTTCCTCTAGTCTCGATGGATTACCTGCTAGTCTGACCAGGCCCTCATTGCTAAGGAGTCTGAGCCCCTGGTCACCATGCCATGGTTGCCACATTAGCCAATTCATCGTCAGTCGCAGTTAAAGAGAAGAAAGAAAGGCTCCAGTGGGTCGTCGGTACCTAAACCGATGCCTATTTGCCTGATTGTGTTACAGCAGCAATATTTCCTTCCAATGATGAGGATCAACCACTCTTAACATGATAGTGTCTCATTTTCTTGTCTGTTATTCATAAGACACGAAGACTCCAAGTATTTGCAACCTGCTAATGTAGTTTTCTTGTGACTTTAGGTTCAGTCCTGGATATAACATTCAGACTTAACTATAGATTATGGCAGGTTCACCTAACCTGTAAGCTTACTACAAGTCAGCTCATTATAGGCAGCTCTGGCTGTTTGGTCACTTGGTGACCCTTATTCAATGGCTCCATTTCAACCAGGGCCTACTAGCATGCCAGGTGCAGGCTGTCAAAGGTGTTTAACCATTTGCTGCAGCTGTATGGCTAGTGCATCAGATACCTATGAGGCTGTGCTGTTACTTCCCATTAGAGCTTTGAATAAATACCACATGGCGTATTCTCCCACCATCGAGACCTCTAAAGCGTTGGTTCTCGAACAGGATAATTTGCCATTTATGGGAAATTAGAGAATGTCTAAAGATACTTTAGATTGTTACAACTTGGGAGGAGAGTGGTATCACCACATAATGGGTGGAGGCCAAGAATGCCACTAACCATGTGACAATGCTCAGGGCAGCCCACCCAGGACTAGAAATGAGCCAGCCTGAAATGTTGGTAGTGCCGAGGTTGAAAAACCCTGCTCTTATGCCATAGGAACTACCAGTTTTTGTGACTAAAGTGTCTCTCTCACCCTCCAGCCTCCGACACGCCCCAGTGCGTGTTGTTCCTCTCTGTGTGTCCATGTATTCTCATAGTTTCCACTTCTAAGTGGGAACAGGCAGTATTTGGTTTTCTGCTCCTGCATTAATTTGCTAAGGATAATGGTCTACAACTTTCTGAGAAAAATGCATCCAAGGAATTTTATATTTATCCCAATTATCCTTAAATATGAATTCAAAAGACATTGCCTCTCAATGCTTTATGATTTTAGGGACTTGATAGTTAATACTGAATATAATAATGTGATGACTGATAGAAAATGTTATATGCTTTCAAAGAGAGAGCGATGGCTAAATAACTGTATTAATACATAATACAATGTACATACCATAAATAATGAGAGCAAGATAATGATATAAATAAAATTAGTTTCGACATAACAAAAGGTTGAAAGAAGTATAAATGCAATTGTTTCTCCATTTATCATAGCAGGGAGCTGGTCACTAAATAGTGCCTAAAATTAGAGATTTTGATCTCTGGATTTTTTTGTCAAACATATTTTTAACTCTAAGGAGATCCCCTAGTGACTAACATTTTAAGGAGATCCCCTAGTAACTAATATTTTACTTGATAAAAAAGAATAGACATGTAATTATGAGGTGCACCATTACGTGCGACTAATGAAAAAAAAATACAAGTAAACCAGGGCACATTATCAAAACACCCTTGACTGTAAGAGGTATTCTGATTTCAAAGAGCATAAAATGAGAATAATCAGAAGTTTTAATTGAGGGAAAATCCTTTTGGTGAAGAAATATTTGACTGAAGTTCAGAAATCTCTTTCATTCTACATTAATATCTACATATTATATTTAAGTAACCTTACGTGTACACTTAAGTGTAAACTCTTTATTTACTTTGATATTGTATAATGCTATGTATATTTATTCATTTACTCCTATATGTTAAATGTGTCTACCTATCTGTCTTTCTCTCTCTCTATCCATTCATCTAGCTAACTCCACATATATTTCTAGCCATAGAAAAATGTGTACCAATTGTCTTTATCACATAGTAACAAAGACTGTCTTGTGTGGTTGTCTCTAATGCAGTGTAATGTAATTTTTGTGTCCTTTGATTTTTTTTCTTGCCTTGAAATTTTTGTGATAGCTACAAAATTTGCAAAATCATCATTATTCCTAGAAAAATGTCTTTCTATGCAGGAATAACATTATGAAAAGACGTGTCGCCAATTTTTCTCACAAGGCATTAGTGTATTAAGTAGCAGTTGGAGAGATTTGTTCTGATTTGAATAGGTGTGACCCTTGCATATCTAGTTTGGTGTCCAGAAAATTTCTTTACTGATTTTTCCTCATAACATTTTGAGATACGTGCGTGTGTGTGGACAAACAGATACTCTTTTTTTTCGCTGCTCTATATCTGGAAAATCACTGTGAAATAATTCTCAGAAAGCTGCAAAGAAGTAGCTGAATATAGAGTGTAGTGTTTTCAGGCTGCTGAAATGTCGACAGACATTTTTATTTGTTTATCTTCTTGCTGATAGATTGATTGCTCAGTCTAAGGCAAATCATAGGAGTCTCTGATCCAGGTTAGTCAGTCAAGGTACTGCCTCAGAGAAATACCTGTCAAGTGAAGGTTATCATTGATAGATGACTTCTGTGAGTAATCATCAAACTTTAATCACAAGTAAATAAACCAATGAACAAATAATTATTGGTCTATCTAATTAACTTTAAATTTCAGCCAAATCAGGAGGGACATGAGAAACAGAATTCTCATGTTGCCACTTATTAAAAATGCATTCCTGGGGAAATAATTTAACTTCTCAAAACATCCATCTTTTCATCTACAAAAAAAATTATTGTTATGAAGAATAGATGAGAAAATGTATGAAAGCATTAGCAAAATAATTTTTACATGTATATATGTGTATACACATTTATTTTCTTAGTAAGCACTATGTATATGAACTTCTGTCTACACAAATCAAAAACAAGATTACATTCTCCATTAACCAAAGAATGACAATGAGCAAAGAAAGGCAATAAATCTACCTCAGGACTGGCAGAACCATCACATGAAGCAAGGAACTGCAGTGGTATTCCCACCTTGAGAAAGGTGGAGTTACAGAAAGCGCAGAGACAGCACTCAGCAGAAAACTGGACCACGGCACCCACTCTCGTGGGGGCACCATCTCCACCAGCCCTGTGCAATTTATAGCCCCAAGCTGCCGTGTTAGGACCTGCTCAGAACTGTGGGATTCTGGAGATCTGGAGAATATACTTACATAACAACCAGATGAGAAATACCATCCTCAAGGTTTTCTTCAAATACAAAACTTCCCTTAACATTTGCTTGTACACAAAACATTAACAGCATGTAACACAGGCAGCAAGCACAAGAAATTGAATTCAGGTAGGAAGGTAAAAGCTGAGAGTATTGAGGAAAAAGGGAAATAAGTGTATTTATAATTCACAAATAGATGATGGAAGGAATATTATCTAAAATAAAACAGTATCTATGAAACAAAGCCAGAGGAATTAGATAGGAAACCTAGGCAAAAATAATGGAAAGAAAAATAGAAAGAAAAGAACTACAACTCTGGAGCTTCATTCTTTCCACAAATCTTCCCACGTGTGACAAAAACATTCACAGATCTTTGCACTTGTTGACGATGGCATTGTTTTACTAATATGTTAAGTTTATGGCAGGAAGATGTGGATACAGATTCTGGGCTTCACTTACATGTCATGCGAGTTTGGAGAAGTACTTAACTTCTACCACTTCAATTTCCTCATTTGGATATCGGTAAAAATAGTAACTCAGTGGGTAACATTGAAGATTAATCAGCTACTGCGGTTTATTTCGTGGTAAGCCCATAATCTTAACTTCAGTGTTAACTTTAATGTGTTGTTAAACTTTAATGTTTACTAATTTGACAGTGTCTAGCCTTGAAATCAGACTTCTCAATTAGCCGTCTCATGAGTATTTATTATTTTCACGAACAATGAACTCATTACTTTGTGTGTGTGTGTATGTTTTTACCTATTGTGAAGACATTCTTCCTTCAAGAAAGAAAATAAAATAATTACTACCAAGTTTAAAAATCCCTGACTTACACCTCTTCCAGCCAAACTAGTATATGAGAAACCTGTAGTCTGCCTTCCCGTTGTGATCTGATAGAGAGGGGGAGAACAAAAGCCCCTTTCTCAAGCTCTAGCTTACCTAACTTTCAGCAGATCAACTACAAAAGACCCTAGAAACTGTTAACCACAGTTTCTGCTTCGGGGAGCCAGGGACTTCCCTGAAGCCCAGCGTGTGCAGTGAGGACTGAAACGCAACTTACAGTTACTCCTTGTTCATTTTAATGCTAAAAAAATCATATCCAAAGGAGGAAATTTAAAATGCCAATGCTACAGGAAATGAGTAAAGAAGCATGTAAAACCACTCCCTGTGCATGCCCTCATAATACCTCTCCCCCTGGGAAGGCCCTGTAAAATTAACTCCCACACTTCTTCCAGGGAGCAGCCCGTTCCTTTTCCTTTCTCAGTGCTGACTCCCTTGTGCACAAGCTAAATAAATATTCTCTTAACTGCTATACATGGTAGTCTTTTCTCATTATTTATCTCCTGTGAGATAGCAAGAACCCAAAGTACCAGTAACATATCTTTCACAGGTTCTGCAAATCATTATTGATAACATGACAAAATTGTCACGATAAGAAGCTTGCACAAACCATTGTACTTCCTTATATATGTTGCTTTCTTTTCTCAATGCGCTCCTAACCGCTAATACATAGACTGTTAAATATGGGTGCTAAATCACGTGGATTTAATTAATAAGTGAAAAAAATCGTGAAGAACATTGTAGACAATCCTTCCATAATCAAGAATATACTGACATATTTATTATTTCAGGCTTCATTTGGACTTTTTATGTATTTCTTCGGTAATAGATTAGAACATGGTTCTTAGAAGCGTTACAGCATTATTATTGTGAAGTTCTGAAATTTACAAAATATACAGCGTTTTTAAAAATTTTCAGTGAATTTAATAGTTCCTAGTAAACAGCTGTATGAATTAAACACCTTTGTGGAATATCCAGCTCTATCTTTCTGAACAATGTGTCAATGCTTTTTGTTTCAGATATTACTTTTATTATTTCCACATAAAATGAGCTTCAGAACTTAACATATTTCAAAAGTATATATATTTTAATAAAAGTTTATATTTATATAAATATATGTTTCAATACATATATACTGAAGTTTTGTTTTTTTCACACATATTATGAATATTCAAGACACTTGATCATGTCAATGCAAAAATACTTTACAACTTAATGGAAAAGTTTTCACTTTATTCTCTCTCCAATGGATTTGTGTGTCTGACTACTAAAAGGTTGCTTTAGATTTGTTTTGTGTTGTGAATTATTATTAGCATCTTGATGTTCTTTACAATAATTAGCAGGGAAAATGTATTTAGATATACATTTATAGAGAAAAATTATAATGTTAAAGACTACATATGTATATGTGCAATATATATATATGTATATACCATTAAAAAGTACCAGATACTTGTTTATTCTGTGGCTTAAAACAACAAGAATGTATTCTTTCAAAGTGCTGGAGGCTAGCAGTCTGAAATCAGGATGTTGGCAGGGCCATGTGCTCTTGGATGGTGCTCGGGGAGAACCCTCTTGGCTTCCTTTGGTTCCTCCTGGTGAAAAGCGTTCCTTGTGATGAGAAGGCATTGTGGCCAACAGGAGGAGCTGAAAGAGAAGATACGCTGAAACAGAAGATAGGTTCCTTTCCTTGTTGACGCACCACTCCGGTCATATGACCATCTTCTCCCCAAGTGTCTTCATGTCATGTCATTTTTACCTTTGTACATGTTTGTTTCTTCATCTGAATTTCCCTCTTTTAAAAGGACACTAATCATATTAAATTAGGGCTCACACAAATGGCCTCATTTTAACTTGATTTTCTCTGTGAAGACCCTATTTCAAAACAAGATTCTATTTTGAGATAGTGGGGTTTAGGACTTTAATATGTCATTTGTTATGACGCAATTCAAGCCCTACCAATATATTTATTTTTAAAATGAACCTTTGAGCAACTATGTCTTTCCCTCTTGTATAAGTGAAATTACTAATCAAGATCAAGATAATTTTCATCTTCTAACTACATGTGATGATTAAAGGAATTTTCAGATGGGCCTAAATTTTTGAAAACAGCTTCATTCATATTTATTTTAAATATTAGTCATAGTTTTACTCTCTCATCAGATTTTCCTTTAAAATATGAACTGAACATAAGATTCACTTTCACATTGGATGTTTGCTAATTATCTTATCAGATCAAATTATGTATACTTTGTAAGGAAGGGACATTTTTATGCTTAAATTTTAATTGCATATGGAAGACAGTCCGTGCCTAGGTGACATTGGCCTTATGTTAACATATTCAACTATAACTTCTCAGATTAGGGTGTTCAAAGGACAACATCTGCTTGTCTAGTGGACTTACTCCCGGGGGAGGAATGGTTCTAACAGGGGACACAGTATGGTATTGTCTCCATTAAAATGAATGGTCTTCCTCGCAAAAGCCCGTAAGCTCATTCTAATCACAAGAAAAACATTAAATACATATTGAGGGACATTCTACCAAATTCCTAACCACTATTCCTCAAAACTGTCAAGGCCATCCAAGCAAAGAAAGTCTGAGAAAGTGTCATAGCCAGGAGGTGGCTAAGGAGATATGACAGCTAGTGAAATGTGGCTTCCTGGATGGAGTCCTAAAACAGAAAAAGGACATTAGAGGAAAATTAAAGGCATTGAAATGAAATACGGGCTTTGTTAATCTCATTAATATTGGTTTTTTAGTTGTGACAAATGTACCATATTAATGTAAGCTGTTAACAACAGAAGAAACAATAATACACTGAAATTCTCCATATTAGCTGTACAACTCTTCTATAAATCTAAAAGTAGTCTAAGATTGGAAGTTTATTATTTATTTATTTATTTATTTATTTACTTTTTTGAGATGGAGTCTCGCTCTGTCACCCAGGCTGGAGTGCAGTGGCGCGATCTCGGCTCACTGCAAGCTCCGCCTCCCGGGTTCACGCCATTCTCCTGCCTCAGCCTCCCGAGTAGCTGGGACTACAGGCGCCGGCCACTGAGCCCTGCCAATTTTTTGTATTTTTTAAATTAGAGATGGGGTTTCACCGTGTCAGCCAGGATGGTCTCGATCTCCTGACCTCGTGATCCACCCGCCTTGGCCTCCCAAAGTGCTGGGACTACAGGCGTGAGCCACCGCGCCCAGCCGGAAGTTTATTTTTTCAAAAAAAAGAAAGGTGAAACTGACCTTTGGCCATATTGGGCTCCTCATTTAATGAAAGTGTTACTATATTGACTGCAGTAATTGACACTAATTATCAAAGAAAAATTATGTTGCTACTACACTACACCAATGGGGATAAGAAAACGTGTCTGAATATAAGAGGCTTTGAGATACCTCTTTGTACTCCCATGTCCTGAATAACAGTCAATGGAAAACTACAGAAACACAAAATAATCAGCACTGAACTGCTGATGGCTTAGAGCCATCAGAAGTGGAAGATGATTTGGGTCATTCCAGCAGACAAAAAGCCACAATCAGTCAAGACACTTGGAGACACCAAAGAAAATAAAGCAAGAAGAGTGGAAGAAAAGTTTGGACCAATTACAGCAGTGAATATTGTAATAGTTAAGAGTATTTTTTTCCTTGTTTGGGTATGAATGTATTCATATATAATTCAATAATTTTGTCCCTTCTATACACCTGTCATACCAGATTAGTGTGACTGGTAGCTAATCTTATCTTGGTATTTAGTCTAATGCATATGAAAGGGATATATGACTCAGCTAGAAGCAGACTGAACTTCAACCAAAGGTAGATAATGTGACCATATATCCTCTTTGGGGAGCAGTTAGAGTGTTCTCATTTATGTGAGGAATGGTTGAAACATTGCAGATAGAAGCATGATTTTATTTACTTGAAGATTACATATAATAAAAAAGAGATGTGCACGAATGCCAAGTTGACAAGAGGTGGACTGTTGTGCCATTGTACTGTGTCAACTTAGCTAGGTTTCCCAGCATTACCTCACAGTATGCACTAGGTTAGAGAGAGCTGCAAAAAATTTAAGGGCAACACTGAAGCAACAGTTGTTATCATCTGAAGACCACTGAAGACTGCTAAAGGAGCTGTAGCTCACATACACCCTCACTGACTGACTAGCTCATTTGTTCACCCAGGCACTCCTGGTGCAGATTCCATAGCTTAGGCCAGATGGTATGCAACTATGCAAGGTTGACATTCTCTTCTGCAGATCATTTTCACTGTCAAGGTTGGAGGCAGTCAGAGACAGACACAAGTTTCCCTTTGTTTTTGTAGGTTCTGATCTGTTCTCATGGGTTTGAATTTTTCTATGGTCTTTCCTGATGCACATCCAGCTTTTTTTACTGGACTCATGACACTGCCTACCCCAGGCTCACCACCACAAGACTTCTTCATGAGTTTCCATAATGTATAAGGATTAACCTCTATAATAAATACCTTATTTCATATTATTCACATTAGTCTGCTTCTCCAATCAAACATTTATATGTGTGATTACAAAACACACAAAGAAATGTTGTGGCGGTGGGAGAAATTCTGGGTTGTTACACTTTTACAGTTGACGCATGCGCCGGAATAGGAAGCCAGCTGCTATGTTCTGAAGGTTTGTGTCCCCTCTCCCAAAGTGTACACTGAAATCCTAACCTTCAAGGTGATAGTATTAGAAAGTGGGGGATTTGGAAAGGGATTAGACCATGGGGCTGGAGCCCTCATGAATAGCATTATTACCCTTAGAAGAGAGGCCGAAGAAAGACCCCTTGCAGAGCTTGAAGACAAACAAATGGTGCTGTCTATGGTCTGGGAAGTGGGTCCTCACCAGACACTACATCTGCTGGTGCTTTGATCTCAGACTGCAGAACAGCAGTAAATTTCTATTGCTTATAATTCGTCCAGTGTATGAGATTTCATTATAGAAGTCCAAAAAGACTAGGACTTCAGGGAACAAATATTAAGGCCACTAACTGGAAAGCGAATTTGGGGACTAGCCTGGTTTCTTCTTGTCTACACCCCAACACTGCTTGAAGAAGCAGAGGTGGACAAGTGTAGCAAATAAAGCTGCTAGCAGTGGCTGGAGATTCAAAGGAGTGTTTCAGGAAGATAGTAGCACCTTGAAGAGACAATGTGCACTAAGAAGTGGAGGTCAAGGTGCCAACATAGACTCCAACAGGAAGCATGGTCTTCTCCAATCTGCACAGTGGTAAGAAACAAGATCTTGTAATCAATTACATCTCTACCCACAGACAAATGAACATGGATTATAAAATTAAAACTAGAACAATCAAATCTCACTAATTATTTGAACCAAAGCAGTAACCCGGTAGAAACATCAACTTTAACTAATAGTTACTTAACACAGGACTAGTCAAGAACAATTACAAAGTATTTCAAAATTTTAAGAAAATGTTTTTAGAGATATTGGGCAGATTTTACTTCCCAAAAAGAAAAGTGTTATAAAATGGAAACAAACATGTTGAAACTGTAAACATTAATGGCAACAAGTTAAGAATGAGAGCAACATACTTTAGAGGATGCAGAATGAAAAGACCTAGGCTATCTACAAGGGAAGTTGACGGAATTATCCATGAAAAGTTCATTCAATACATCAAATGTGGGAGGATAAAGTGGTATCTTAAGTATTCTGAGGAAAATTTAATTTGGAACCCGACCTTCTGTTCAGGCGAGGTAGAATTTGCAGAAAACACAAATAAAACATTTTGAACATTTAAGTCAGAAATATTTGCCAACTAGAGGATCTCTCTGAAAGAATTTTTTATGGGTAAATAGTTTTAAGAAAATTTTAGGCTAAATAAATAGTACTACTTACAATGGCAGTAAAACTTAAGTATATGTTGAAGTAAATGTTGCCATAATTTAAAAAATATAAATAAAAAATCCCAGGAAATCTCCCAATGGGATACAGTGGTAATAGAAAATGGCGAGAAGGTGAAAATATGTTAAGGTCATTTTCTTATTCAGAAAAAATATATAAATATTGTTTAACTCCAGAATTTACTTGAAAAAATACTTTTAAATAACAGATGAAATGAAACAAGGAAAATTTGTTCAAATCAACAAAAGAAAACAAATGAGAATAAATAAAATAGAAAGTGTATCTGGAAAACCTGAACTAAGATGACAGAGGAATAAGATCAGGTGAACATAGGTGATGGTAATTATGAATTGTAGATAATCTCAGTAGTTGACACAAGCAAGCAAACAACCTGAACAATAAACTTTACAAGGGATGATTTTTAGAGTCAAAGAATTAGGAAGTTTGAGAACATTGGAATAAAAATACCAGGTTGTACGAAGAAAAATAAAACATGTATTGCAATATTGTTCTCAGATGAAATTCAAAACAAAAAACTTTCCCAAGGTGGAGAGACTACATCTGATCAAAATGGCAAAGTCTGTGAAAACTGAAGGAGGGTGTTCATGAGGTCAGTAAACAAGGGTGATGCTGTGGGGAGAAAGCTGAGTAGACTTATGGAGAGAGGTGTCAAAGATACTGTTTTTATTATGGGAGTGACTGAAAACAAGATGAACCCTGTCCTTCCTTTCTGCATAGTGAAAAACAAGCAGCTTCCAATTACAATTCTTGGAGAGCAATGCCTTTTGAAGATAGTCTAGTCTCAGTTAAGGTGTAGAATGGTGCAAATATACCAAAAATATCTTTTGATGGAGGTGAGTTTGCAGGTCATCTTAGAAGGGATGATTTTGGATGAAACCACTCAATAATGTAGGGAAAAAAAGTTGGGTATAGAAGTACAGAGTAGAATGGGGCACCAGTCCTAGAAAGGGTTGCTCTTGGATGTGGGCCATGCTGGCCTGAGAGAAATCATATTTAAGGGTGAGGATTTCCCAGAGTTATAATAAGGCCTTTCCTGTCTCTCCAAGTGACCAAGCAGCAGCCACTAAGATGGAGGTGAACAGAATGCCCTTATGGAAAGGCTGGTTGATGACAAAGTGGTGCCTCCTTGGGGAAGTGGGTTGGCAATCTGCATCCTTTGGTGGCTGGCACTCTTAAAATGGCAGCAAGGGTGGGTTATTGCTCAGACAATGATCTTCACTCTCTAAATCTGCTTTAACAAATATCCTTGGTATTTGCCAGTTTGTAGCAGTATCCTTTCTCTGTGGAGATGCAAGGACATTAAGTGAGAAAAACTATGAGATTCCTCTTGTAAACATCAGCCTTTGGTGAAATAAACGTAAAAAGAGAGAAATCAATGCAAAAAGTTAAGGGTAATTTGTTCCTCGTGCACATAGGAGGGGATGTGGTTAAATGCATACACCCACATACACTGAAACATGTTGTTAAACATTAAAAAATAGGCTCACCACCTCCTCTGAAAGTGCAGAGATGGTTAAAAGCAAACATGGTTACATATATGGAGGTGGAAACAGGTGTCTGAGAGATGAGAAATTTCCCCTTAGGCAGCATCGTTATGATTTCTTGTCTGGTATAATAGTTATTAGCACAAGACCTGGATACGGACTGCAGGGTGAGAATCCTGGCTCTGACATGTATTAGATTTAGGATACTTGTCTGCAAAATTAGCATACTGATGTCATCTAATTCATAGGATGTTTGTGAGAATTAGCTCAGGCCATCTAAGGAATGTGCTTAGTCTTACATTGAGCTCAGTGAATGAACAATCACTGTTATTATGATGATTAGTCTTTTTTCCCCACTATTTGTTTATTTGCTAGAAGAGGAGAGAATACACAAATATATATCCAAACTATAAAACCTTGAAAAACAGTTAAATTTTAATAGGAACTCCAATAAAACAAATAACAGGTATGTAGGAGGACTAGTAGGAAGACAGGTAGATATAGATGACGTACATACAGACATATCTGTTAGGTAGAGGGGCATTTGTAGTCTCATAGAAAGTGTGTCACCGGAGCACATCTATTTATAAATCCACTTCTTGTCATAGATTATGTATATATAGATTAGTTTAATATACCCTCTTGTGTGACTGCCTAACAAACAATAATAATAGAGCTTTAAAAACAAATCCTTCTTGAGAATTTTACATGTATTCTGAAAAATTCAACCCTAGTTTTTTTAAAAGTGTTTTTAATATTTTGCTTAAAGGTGGACTGAATATTTGGATTCTTTTCTTACTAGATGTATATATAATATGGTCATGTTTCTACCAGAGGTTATTTTTCTACCAGGCATTAGCATATTTACTTATTTTCTGGGATGACAAATACCAGGTATATTTCCTTTCTCTCTGTCTCTGTCTCTCTCTTGCCTCATTCCTCTTGCTCTCTGTTTATCCTTCCTCTCTGTTTATATATACAGAAATGTCTTAAAGATTATTGCACGTTTTTTCAACTAGAGGAAGGGATAAGTATCTTAAGACACTTAAAAGTGTAAACTACAGATAAAGTATTTTGACATCAACAGCAGAGCCCACTTTCTTTATTTTTTAAATTTTATTTCAAATATAACAAGCATAGAGAAAAGAGAAAAATCCTAACCAAACAGCTCAATGGATCACCACAAACTGAACCTATTTGTAGCCAAGACCGGATCATGAAGTAGAATATTTTAGCATTCAGAAGTCTCTGTGTCTCCTCCCCATCAGTAACATTTCACTCCTCTAAAATGAAATAACTATTAATTCTTAAAAGAGAGTTTTACCTGTTCATGAGTTTATATAAATTGAATCGTAAAATTGAAATTATTTTGTTATTGGCAACTTTTATAAAATATTTTGAGATTATTTAATTTTTTTATGTAGTGATCATTTGTTCTTGCAAATACCCATTAGTAAGCATTCCACTGCATTGTTGATTAATATTTGGACGGTTTCTCACGTTTGACTGTTAAGAATAATTCAGCTATGAACATTTTTGTACCTATGTCTTGGTACACACATGCATACATACCTTTTGGTTGAAAGTATGCCTAGGAGTGGAATTGCTAGGCCACACCATCCGTTTGTGTTGAACTTGAACTTTATGATTGACTGACACACTCACAAATGTGCACAGACAGGAGAAGTGTAGAAGTTTCTTGCTCAAAAGCTTACCTTGCTCTAGGCATGGTGAATAACCTTTGCCTTTAATCCTTCTGGAGCATGGGTAATCATAATTCTGTAGAATGCATTGATCAACTTTGTACTTAATAACTACAGGGCATTTAGGTAATAATCTTTGGTGCACTGTCTGATTACATGTCTTGCCTTTATTTCTGTTGGGTTGTCTGTCTTTTGTTTATTCTCTGGCAGTATTTGATTATTCTGGATATGAGTTCTTTTTCAGTTATGTGTGCTGCAAATTTATTCTCCTGCTCTGTTGCTTACCTTTCAATCTGTTAAAGATATTTTGGATGCAGGGGGTTCTTATTTTATATAGTTAAATTTATCAGTATTTTTATTTGTCATGTTAGTGTTCTTTGTTTCTTAAGAAATCATTCTCAGAAGTCCTAGCTAGAGCATCCAAATTGGAAAAGAAGATGTCAAATTATCCTTGTTTTAGATGATATAACCTTATATTTGGAAGGACCTAAATACTCTACCAAAAAACTATTAGAACTGATAAACAAATTCAGCAATGTTACAGGATACAAAGTCAGCATATGAAATTGGTAACATTTCTATATGCCAACAGTAAAACGTCTAAAATCAAATCAAGAAAGTAATCCCATTTACAGTAGCTATAAATAAAATAAGAACTTAGGAATTAACTGAAGAAGTAAAAGATCTCTACAATGAAAACTGTAAAACATTGATGAAGAAATAAAGAGGACACACAAAAATGAACAGACATTTCATGCTCATGAATTGAAAGAATCAATATCGTTAAAATGTTCATACTACCCAAAACAATCTACAGATTCAATGCAATCCCAATCAAAATACAAACCACATTCTTCACAGAAATAGAAAAAAGAATCCTAAAATGTATGTTGAAGTGCAAAAGACCCAGAGTAGTCAAAGCTATCTTGAGCAAAAAGAACACAACTGGAGGACTCACATTACATGACTTCATATTATACTACAGAGCTATAGAAACCAAAACAGCATGGAGCTGACATTAAAACAGACACAAAGACCAATGGAACATAATAGAGAATCCAAAAACAAATCCACACTCCTACAGTGAACTCATTTTCAACAAAGGTGTCAAGAACATACATTGTGGAAAGAACAGTTTCTTCAAAAATGGTGCTGGGAAAACTATCCATATGCAGAAGAATGAAACTAGATCCCTATCTCCTACCATATACAAAACTCAAATCAAAATGGATATAAATTTAAATCTACTACCTCAAACTATGAAATTACTACAAGTAAATATTGGGGAAACTCCCCAGGAAGTTGGACTGGCAATGACTTCTTGATTAATACTTTGCAAACATAGGCAACAAAAGCAAAATGGACAAATGGGATTGAATCAAGTTAAAAAGCTTCTGTATAGCAAAGAAAACAATCAACTATGTTCCCAGAATGAGAGGAGATATTTTCAAACCATCCATCTGAAAGGGATTAATAATCATAATATATGAGAAACTCAAACAACTCAATAGAAACAAATGAAATAATCTGATTTAAAAATGGGCAAAAGATCTGAATAGATATTTCTCAAAAGAAGACATATGTATGGCAAATATGTATATGAAAAGGTGCTCAATGCCATTGATCATCAGGGAAATGCAAATCAAAACTACAATCAGATGTCATCTTACTCCAGTTAAAATGGCTTTTATCCAAAAGACAGGCAATAACAAATGCTGATAAGAATGTGGAGAAAATGGAACCCTTATACAGTGTTGGTAGCAAAGTAAATTATTACAACCACTATGGAGAACAGTCTGGAGGGTCCTAAAAAAGCTGAAATTAGTACTAACATATGATCCAGCAATCCCTCTCCTAGATATATACCCAAAAGAAAGGAAATCGGTATATCAAAGAGGGATCTTCACTCCTATGTTTGTTGCAGCACTATTCACAATAGCCACGGTTCAGAAACAACTTCAGTGTCCATCAACAGATGAATTGGATAAAAAAGTGTATAACACATACACAACAGAGTACTAATCAGCCATAAAAATAATAAGATCCTGTCATTTGCAACAAAATGGATGAAACTAGAGGCCATTGTGTTAAGTGAAATAAGCCAGGCACAGAAAGAAAAACTTTGCATGTTCTCACTTATTTGTGGGAGCTAAAATTAAAATAATTGAACTCATGGAGAAGTATGGTTTCCAGAGCTGAGAAGAGTAGTTGGGGTAGTGAGTGAAGGAAGTGATTCTGAGTATTTTTTTTAATGGGTACAAAATAGTTAGATAGAATGAATAAGATTTAGTATTTTATATCACAACATGGTTACTACAGTCAACAGTAATTTATTGTACATTTTAAAATAACTATAATAGTGTAATTGAGCTGTTCTTAACATAAAGTAATGATACATATTTGAGGTGATGGATATCCCATTTATCTTATCCTGTGATTGTATCAAAATATCTCATGTAGTCCATAAATATATAATCCTACTATAATCGAATTTTGTGTCTCCACAAAAATTAAAATAAATCATCCTTTTTGTCAAGAACTCAAGTGCTACTCAAGCTCAACTTAATCTCCTATGTTATTTAAAAGCGTGCGCGTGTGTGTGTACAAATATTCTTTTCATTATAATGCCTTTGTCAGGGTTTTGTATCAAGTACATGTTGAGAATAAACAATATTTGCAGAGTGTCTACATTTTTTCTTATTTCTTGAAGAGATGTCTAAGTTTCAAATGATTCATTTCTTAAATGTTTGGTCAGATCATTTACAAAGCCATACGGACCTTGAATTTCTTTGTGAGAAGATATTTAATAATATATTTTCTCTATTATACAATATTCAAATTTTATTTTATTTTTCTGTAAAGTTTTGTTAGTTTCCTTTAACGTCAATTTTACTTCAATTTTCAAATATATTAGTATATATTTGTTAATAAAATATTGCTCTCTTAATTTAATGTCCATAGGATTTGTAGTAAAGTCGCTTACTCATTCCTGATATTCATTCTCTATACTCCACTTTTTTCTCAATTGGTCTTGGCCCATTTACGCCTGAGGTTTCAATTTTTTGAATTTTTGCAATCAGACCTTGATGATGACCTTGAGCAGTAAGATATAAATAACTCCCACATGCTTAGCGTTTCAGTAATGGAACACTAGGCGTAAATTAACAAGTATTTGTCTAGTTTATTACTCTTTCAAAGAACCAATATTTGTTTTTATTGATGTTTTTTATCTATCTATTTCTTCTGTTATTCTTTTCTTCTTTTTATATTATGTATATGTCGTTTGTTACTAATTTTCTTTTATAGAAGTATATTTAGCTCACTTCTCAGGCTTTTGCTTCTTCAGTTTTACATGATAATAGTATGACTACGCAATTTTTTAAGTATAGCTTTGCTGCCTTCTAAAAATTTCTATAGCTTTATCTCAATTACAATTTAGTTCAAAGCATATTTCCAGTCCTCATTGTTATTCATCCTTGGAACAATAGATTATTTTGAACTCTTTCTCTTAACTTTTACATTTAAACTTTTTAATTTATTTTAAATTTATGAATTTTTCTAGTCACTTATGCTCAACTGAATTGTGTGGCAAGTAGATGCCTTGTTTAATATGATTTTAATATTTTTAATTAGGTGATATTTAGTTGAGTGTATTATTCTATTTAACTTTTTTTATTGCTCCAACTAGAAATTTGAACACAAGTTGAATTGAGTGTATTCCTTTGTCAAAGATTAGCTACCATTGTTTGTGTGAGTCTCCCTCTGGGCATTATATTCTGTTCCATCAAACTTTTTTTAATTCTTTTTTTAATACAGTGCTGTCTTGACTACCAAAGCTTTATAGGAAGACTGGAATTTGAATAGTGTGAATCATCTATCATTGTTTGCTTTTTTAGTATTGTGTCAGTTATTCTGGGCCTTTTGCCTTTTCATATAACATGGGAATCAATGTATTAATAGCCACATTACATGCATAGGTTTTGATTAGAATACATTGAATGTATACATTAAGTTGGATAGATTGGAATCTTAACAATATTGAGCCTTCCTATCCATGAACATGAAATATCTTTCCATTTATTTAGATCTTTGATTTCTTTCATCAGGGTTTTGTAATTTCTGTCATATAGATCTGGTATCTATGTTGTCATACATACAATTAAATGTGTACGTCTTAAATGTATGAATGTATATACTTAAATGTCAGACATATACATAAACTTAACTGTTTCATTTTTGGGTGCTAATGCAAATGATATTTTGCTTTATTTTCAACTTCCAATCGTTCATTGCTTTTCATGTGAAAAGCAATTAACTTCTGTATATTAATCTTGTATACTACGACCTCATGATAATTGCTTATTAATTTTGGTATTTTTGTCAATTCTTTGGAATATTCTACATAGATAAACATCTTATAGTTTAAATAAGACAGTTTAATTTCTTTTTTCTCATTCTGTGTAGCTTTCATTTGTTTTCTGTCTTGTTGCATCAGCTAGGACTTGCAGGAAGAGGTTGAATAAGAGTAGTAAGAGGGACATTCTAGTCTTGTACTCAAGGGCGTGGGGTAAGCATCCTGTTCTGAACAATTAATTATGTTAACTTGAAGTTTTTTGTAGAAGTTATTTGTAAGTTGGAAAAGTTACCCTCTATTCCTAGTTTGCAGAAAGTTTATGTTTTCATTATTAATGGATTTGACACTTTGTCAAATTCTTTTCTGCATACTCATATAAATTTATCTTTTAGCCTGGTGATGAGATGGATTGCATTTAGTGATTTTTAAATGTTGGACTAGACTTGAATACCAGGAACAACTCCTACTGGGTGGTGGGTATAATTGTTTTTGCAGACTCTTAGATTTAAATTGCTAATATTTTGTTGAGAAATTTGACATCTATGTTTATGAGAGATGTGGGGCTGTAGTTTTTCTATATTTTAATGTATTTATCTGGTATTACAGTAATGCAAGTTTCATAAATAAGTTGGTAAGTGTTCCTTCTACTTCTATTTTCTTGAATAAATTGTAAAAGATTGGCATTTATTTTTTAAATGTTTAGCAGAATTATCTAATAAAACCATCTGAGCCTTGTGCTTTTTCTTTTGGAAAGTTAATCATTGATTTTTTAAGTATATACCTGTTTATTCATATCATGTATTTTCTCCTATGTGAGATTAGGCACTTTGTGTCTTTTAAGGAATTGGTCCTGTTAACAAAAGTTATCAAATTTATGAGCCTAGGGTTAGTTGTTTGCAATATTCCTTTATTATCTTTTTAATGTGCATGTGATCAGAAATGATGACCTCTCTTTCACTTCTGATAAGTGTATTTTGTATCTTCTTTTTTTTTTCTTGACTGGATTGGCTACCGGCTTATCAATTTTATTGATATTTTCCAGGAACCGGCTTTTGGTTTTATTAATTTTCTTTTTGGATTTCTCACTTTAAATTTGATTGCTTTTTCCTAATTTTAATTATTCTCTCTTTTCTGCATGGTTTGGTCTTACACTGCTCTCTTCTTTCTGTAATTTCCAGGCAAGAACCTTGATCATTGATTATTTTTTTGTCTTCTAAGATATGCATTCATATGCATCTTCTAAGATATAAAATATTTTAAGTACTGCATTTGCTGTATCACATACATACTGAAAAGTTGTAATTTCATTTGGAGTTTGTTCAAAATGTATTGGTTTATCTAAAACTCCTTTCATGATCTGCAGTTATTTAGACATTTTCTGTCTTATGTCCAAATATTTTGGGATTTTTTGGGCTATCTTTCTTTTACTGATTTTTAGTTTAATTTCATTATAGAAAACATACTTTATATGATTTCTATTTTTAAAATGTGTTCAATGTCTCAAAATATTGTCTATCTTGGTGAATGTTCCATGTGAGCTTGGGAATAATAATTAACCTCTGTTGTTGGATGAATTATTCTATAAATGCAAATTAGAATCAACTAATTAATGGTGCTATTCAGTTCAACTATATCCTTGCTGATTTTCTATCTGTTGGATCTTTCAATCACTGTTGGAGGGATGTTAAAGTTTCCAAGTGTAATAATGCATTTGTCTATTTATCTTTGAAGTTCTATTTTGTCTCACTTATTTTGACATTCTGTTATTAAATGCATATACCTTAAAAATGGTTATGTCTTCCTAAAGAACTGATCTGTTTACATTTTGTAATTTCCCTCTTTATCTCTGTTAATTCTTCTTGTTTTAAAATCCACTTTGCATAAAATTAATATAGCTACCGCAGCTTGCTTTTGATTAGTGTTAGCATGGTAGATCTTTCTTTATCAATTTACTTTTAATCTGTTTGCTTCTTTATATATAAAAAAAGTAGACAAGATGAGGTTGGGTCTTGTTTTTTATACACTCTGATAATCTCCACCTTTTAATTGGTGTACTTAGACCATTAATTCAACATTATTGTTAATATTTTGAATTAATATCTCTATCTTTATAACTGTTTTGTATTTATCAAGCTTTTTTTTATGTCTTTGCCTTTAAAAATAGTTTTTCTAGTTTTAATTGGTCAGTTGATGATTTTATTTTCTGTCCCCTCTTAGCAATATTATTTATAATTCCTGTAAGAATTTTTTATAGTGTTATTCTAGTGTTTGTAATATACATTTACAACTAATTTAAGTCCACTTAAAATAACACATACCACTTCATGGGAAGCGCAGATAACTTTTAACAAAACATCCCCATTTCCTCCACTGGGTCTCTTATAACATTCACTTATTTATCTCTAGGTCAGGTAAGAATAAGAAAAATAAAGTATTTTTTTAATGTAATTCACTTCTCCTTTGATATTCTCCCTTTAGTTTTTAAAGCTTTATTCAAGTATAACTGATATACAAAAACTTCACATATTTAATGCATCCATGTGATGAGTGTGAATATAGGTATATACCTAATCCACCATCACTACAATCAAGGTACTAAACATATCCTTCACCTTTAAAACATTTTCTTGTGTTCTTTTGCGTGTGTGTTGTTGTTGTTGTTGATAGTGGGAACACTTAACATAAGATCTCTTCTTTTAATATCTTCTAAAATGCACAACACCATGTTGCTAACTATAGGTACTATGGTGTAAAGCAGATCTATAAAACTGATTTACCTTGCATAAATTGAAACTTTGTAACCACTGCACAAAAATTTCCCTTCCTGCCTCCTCTCTGCTCCTGGCAACTACAGTTCAATTCTCTGCTTCTGTGAATTTGACAGCTTGAAATACCCCATATAAGTAGATTCATGCAGTTGTCCTTCTGGAATTGCTTATTTGACTTAGCATAATTACCTCTAGTTTCATCCATGTTATTGCTAATGTCAGGATCTCCTTCTTTTTAAAGACTGAATAATATTCCATTGTATGTAAATACCTTACTTTCTTTATTCAGTTATCTGTTGATAGACATTTATCCAGAGAAGACATAAATTGTCACCAGGTGTATGAAAAGATGTTCCATATCACTAGGGATTACAGAAACGCAGATCAAAACCACAGTAAGATATCACCTCACATCTGTTAAGATGGGTATTATTAAAAAAAAAAAAAAGCCCACAAACACAGCAAGTACTGGTGAGGATGTGGAGAAACTGGAACACTCATACAGTGTTGAAGGAAGTGTGAACTGGTGCAGCCACTACGAAAAACAAGATGGAGATTCCTCAAAATATTAAAATTAGAACTTCCAGGTGATCCATCCATCTTATTTCTGAGTATTTATCCCACATAACTGAAATCAGGGTTTTAAAGAGACGTCTGCTCCCCCATATTCATTATAGTACCTTTTACAATAGCCAAGGTACCTTCTTCTTTGCTTTATGTAGATTTCAGTTTCCGACATGTACCATTTTACTCTTCTCTGAAGAACTTCCTTTAACATTTCTCGCTGGGCAGGGATACTGGTGACAAATTTCCATAATTTTCATTAGGTTGATAATGGACCAGGCAGAATATAATCAGAAAAATAGCAGCCACTTTATTTATTTGAAACAAGATCATTTAAAGCAATAATTTGTAAAATATGTGATGGAAAATTGAGAAGCCAAATGAGGGCAAGTGTTGCCACCAGAGACTGAGCAGTGAGCCTCTGGGACCACTGGACTGGAGGGGCAAAAGCTGAGGCTGCTCTTTGGAACTCAGCAGACTGGTAAACAGGGGGCGAATCCAGGGAGCAGATGCTACTCCCGACAGAGACGAGGTTTGGGTAAAGAGGGAGGGGAAGAGACACGCTAGTTTCAGCCTCCTCCTATCCAGTTTTGCTATCAGACAACTACAAAAGTCCCTGGTAAAAGACCAGAGAAATATGTCCTTTCAGTAGCCAGGCATCTGTTTTACAGAGCAGTGCGGGCAAAGACTGAGGAATCAATCTAAGGGCAAATGGCCTAGAGGCACTTAAATGTTATCTTTGCTTATATTTCACATACATTTACTCCTTCAGAAAAAAATCTTTGAGCACAATACTATGCCACATGCAATTAAGGTAGGTGCTGGGGAATAAAAGGACTAGGGAAATGAAGCAAATGCCTGTAAGAGTGTTGGATTGTTACAAAAATGGAGAGCCTGTATTGTGTGACTCTATATCAGGGGAATTAATTCTAGAATCTGGTCAGGGAGTTAACGTGTTTTGCTTCTTCCCACCGTCCCAAGGAAGTGAACTTTATACTTCCATGTGTAGGTTAGCTAGGAGAAAATGAGGAAAATTGAGTGAGGAAGAAAGTCCTAAGCAGAAAGAAAGCCATATGTAAATGCAAGAAGGTAAGAAAGTATAATCCATTAGGAAGTAAGTAATAAAACTATGGCTAAAGTCTCTTGAGAGGATGGGAGAGAATTTCCTAGAATATCAGTGATATGCAGAGGCCAGGTTGTGCAACCCTTTGAAAGCTTTGTCAAAGTTTCCAATATTCTCAGATGAGTAAAGCAAAGAAAAAAATAAAGTTATGACTGGATATAGATTTGCAAGGGATTTCTCTTACTGCAGGTAGTAAACTGACCCACAAGGCTTCTGAAAGCAATAGAGAAAACATGCAGGGGTTTGTGAAAGAGGGAGTGGTTCGTGAAAGAGGCAGTGCCTGAGAAGAGATGGTTGGAGCTGGACTTGGGAGACTGAAGTAAGAAAGACAGTCTGAATGGGCCAGGTGTGGTGAACGCCTGTAATCCCAGCACTTTGGGAGGTCGAGGCGGGCAGATCACCGGAGGTCGGGAGCTCAAGACTAGCCTGACCAACATGGGGAAACCCTGTCTGTATTAAAAATACAAAATTAACTGGGCGTGGTGGCGCATGCCTGTAATCCCAGCTATTCAGGAGGCTGAGGCAGGAGAATCACTTGAACCCAGGAGGCAGAGGTTGCAATGAGCAGAGATGGAGTCATTGCATTCCAACTTGGGCAACAAGAGTGAAACTCTGTCTCAAAAAAAAAAAAAAAAAAAAGACTCTGGATGAATTCTAGAAATATTTATTCAGAAAAATAAATAATAAACAAGAGTTAGTGATGTCTGCTTATTCAATTATTTAGCTATTCAACAATATTTGTTGAACAATGACTAAGTGAAGTGAACAAGATAAGATGAAGTGAACGAGATAAGCAGGAATTTATGGAGTAGTTTAGATGCGTTAAAATGTTACTAGTATATATCATTATAAATACATATAATTATTTTTGTCTTGCTATAAAGGCCAAATATATATTTTCTGGAAAATGTTTTAATAGAGAATAGTAAAAGAGAGGAGATTAAGATTGTCATGTAGCGTTAATTCGAATTCAAATAGATGCACAGATTTCTGGAAGAATTGCATTAAATTGATCATCGAAACCATGAAATGTATGAAATGCCTCTGGAGAGAAAGGATTCCCAAGTGAGAGAAAAGGAGGCCTGGAAAAGGTGAAAGTGCAAGAGGATAAATGGTTCCTCTCCTCCCCCAAAGTTCCCACGTCTCACTAGCAAATCAAGACAAGATTTCAGAGAAATCTTTTCATTTTCATGTCAATGAAAGAAATTTAGATTCTCATTTGCGATAATAATGTCTTCAATAACAAAAGAATACTAGGATGATGGTCCAAAGGGTGGAGAGAACCAGCACAAATGATCAAGGGTGCAGCTGAAAGTAGACCTAGTTCAGAGTGCAGATGCGTTATTAGGGGTTTCAGCCAGGTCTCTCCTGCTCTGATGACTTCTACACCACCTTTTCTTTGCCCTAATCTTCCTGAATTGGCCCATATTTGCTTTTTATGCTTCTGTGTTCAC
Organism: Rhinopithecus bieti; assembly: GCF_001698545.2. Lineage (NCBI taxonomy): Eukaryota > Metazoa > Chordata > Mammalia > Primates > Cercopithecidae > Rhinopithecus > Rhinopithecus bieti. The sequence goes on along the minus strand of NW_016809106.1, from coordinate 574,680 downwards.
TCATGGAAATCTTACAATATATGTATCCTAAAAACTGTGTTAAAATGCTCTAATGTAACAAATATAATTTTACTCCTGGACCAGGAATCATAAGTTATTTTCCTTTACTTTGATGGTGCTGAAAATGTTGCATTAGCATTACTATAGTAAAAAAAAAAAAAAACCACACACACACAAAAGTTACTCAAAACATCAATATCGCTATGGAGCCTGGAGAAGCTCCATATATTAAACATCATCATGCATAAAATGCTGTGAAGGTAGAAAATATTTATTTAAAGGAAAATGTTTTAGATCTCATATAAGAGAAATACAAAATATTGCAGAAAATTCAATATTTTTTTTTTCTCGACTGAAGCCATTGGGAGATTGTGGAAAGAAGACGGGTTCAACTCCCTGCCTGGCAGCCCCCACTGGTTGTGTGAACTATTGCAAGTTGCCGAACTTCTTTAACCTAATGTAGTGTCGATAAGAATCCACTTTCCTCATTTAATGTAGATGAAAATCAGCTTTTTCACCTGTGTAACCCATAGTAGTGCTATGAGGATGAGGAATATGAGACGTAACATACTTAAATAATGATGGTGATTATTATTGTATGAATAGGAACTGTTATTTTAGGCATGGTTATTTTTAATATAAAATGATATTATAACTATAAAACCCAGCAGGCCAATGTTTTATGACATTTTCTATGCCATTAATAGTATCTTGTCATATCAAGATTCATTCATTTAAAAAGTCACATATTTGTGAGAGTATTAATTAAGGATATTGATTTAGCATAAGGTTGTGGAAAGAAAGCAAAATATAGCTGATTTATAAAAAGATACACTTGAACATTCTGCCATTGCCTTTATCTAGTGAGTTTATCTCACTTAGACGATATAAGAATATGATCCAACTTTAAGGAATTAATATCTATGACTATGACTATCTTATACATTAAATATACAACTAGTAAAGAAATTTTACAATCAGAAACAACTGTATTTCTTTAATACCTAAAATAGACCTTATGAAGACTTTCCGGTTTCAAATGGCATGAATAAGAGCTATTTAAGGCTGGACTTTTACATGTAATAGGAAAAATGATGCTAGCTAGCTATAGACTTATTTTCTGTTAAAACATGATCACAGTAACAATGCCCCTAGACTTCCAAAATACGCTTAGTGATACATCTAAACGCTGCAATAAAAAATAAAATTTATAGTTTTGAAAACATAAAATCAGACTGTTCATCTATAAATATTAAGCAAAAAAGTGACTTGAGTTATACAATTACAAACATTGCCTTCAATATTATAAAACGTAAAACATGAATGAATAATCTAGGATTCCTTATTCCAAATTCTATTGATTAAAATGTAATTCCATATCCAGTAGTAAATCCACTGTAGAAATAAATGCTTCTTCAATAAATTCCTGCTGGACAATTCCAAATTTGATTGCTAAATTGCTATCGGGAGAAATGACACATTTACAATGTGATTGCCACATATTATGGCAGATGAGTGAAAAAATTCTCATAAATATGAAATCCTTGGAGGTCCAAATATATTTTTATGTCTTAGAAATAAGGTAATAATTATATTCATTCAAATGATGTTTTCTTTCTTTTTCTCTACTATGATTAGCAAATTCCTCTAATAATTCTGAATATGCTCAATGTCTTGTTAGCTGCCAGTGTCCCTTCGTATTCTGGATGGATTTTAATGATGCATTCTGGTAGATCTTCTAGGTATTCCCAATAGGCTCAGATCAATCTGCTTCTGCACAAGAAATGCTTTCCTAACGTTCATATTATAGATATTTATGGACTTCGGAATAAAGACAACAATTTTTAAAACTTAGCTGTGCTGCTTACTAGCTTTTCCAAGTTCTTACAGTATGTCATTTATAAGCCACCATTTTCAAATGTAAAATGGTTGATAGTAATTATATTTCTGACAATTAACTAAGATAGTATATGTGAATAGTTTTACAAAATATAAACCGTATTTTCTTCTTTCTTCTTTGTTAAAAATTTGCATCAGACATTGTGTGAAGCTCTGAGAATTCAAAAGCACAATTCTAATTATCATGAAGTTCCCATCCTATGTACATAAAGAACAGGTACATACACCTGGTATGTCATATGGATACCACATTTTTCATCCGTTCATCTGTTGATGGACAGGTTGTCTTCATATCTTGGTTACTGTGAGTAATACTCAGTGGATTATTCAACCTTAAAAAAGAAGGAGAATCCAAGTCCCTGCTAGTTCATCCTCCTTGCCCCTCTCTCCTGTGAGTTTTGTGTTCCTCAGAGCTCACCTTAGTCTGTGGCTCAACCCTCTCTGCACTTTCACAGGACTTTACATTCCCAAGGCTTTAATTATCCAGAAAATGTTCAATAGATCTTAATTTCTAGTTATACTGCAGATTTTCATTCCAAAATCTGGAGTTATATAGCTAATGCCCTATCTGACGTTTGAATTTAAGGAGATCACAGGTATCACAACAGATCAACATTTCTGCTAACAGTCTTGATATTTCCTCCCAAATCAGGGTTTCCCTCATTTGTCACCATTTCAGTAAACGGCGCCGCCATCTACCGTGTGGCTTGATCTAGAAACTTCACCCTTCCTCGTTTCTTCTCTTTCTATTAGCATCCACATTACAGCCACCAAGCAGATCAAATAACTTTGCTCGAAATTATACCTGGAATGTTTTCATTTATTACCTTCTCTGCTGCTACAACTTAATCTAAACCAGTGTCATATCTTGCCTTCAGTATTTATGCAACTTTCTGTGTTTATTCCTTTATTGTTCCTCACACCTCCCAAATCCTCAAAATAACAAGAGTCATCTCTTGAAAATGTAAGCTATTCAAATGGCTTTCCACTGAATTTAGAATAAAATGCAAAATATATCACTCGGCATGCACAAATGTATATACTCCATTCCTATTTTCTTCTGCAACTTTATTTTTTGCCACCTATTCATGTAATGAGTATTCTTTGATTACCTAGGTCTTAACACAGGAAGCTTGTTCTAACTTTAGGACATTGGCCCTCTGGCCTCTACCGTTTCAAGTGTATGGCTCTTTCTCATTCATTCGGTTTTATCACAAACACTTCCTTAGGGAGACCTTCTACAAATATCTGAGGTAGCTCTCAGTTCATGATTGGTAGATGAGGGTTCAGCATTCCTTTCAACTTTCTTCTAATGTCAGAGGGTCGGGCGTGGTGGCTCATACCTGTAATCTCAGCACTCTGGGAGGCCGAGGCAGGTGGATCACCTGACGTCACAAGTTCGAGATGAGCCTGGCCAACATGGTGAAACCCCATCTCTACTAACAACACAAAATTAACCAGGTGTGGTGACACATGCCTGTAGTCCCAGCTACTTGGGAGGCTGAGACAGGAGAATTGCTTGAACCTGGGAGGCGGAGGTTGCAGTGAGGAAAGATAGCAACACTGCACTCCAGCCTGGGCAAGACAGAGTGAGACTTCACCCCCCCCAAAAAAAAAAAAAATGGCAGAGAAAAGACAGCCAAAAATAGCATTTTAGAAACTCTCTGTATCTAGGTGTGGCCATGAGATAAATCTTAGCTAATGGGATCAAAGTGGGAGGAGTGTTTGCAACTTGGGTGGTATAAAAAAGTACAGGCTAGTATTAGGAGGTTCTGGCATACCATTTCAGAAAATGTGGATGAGTAAATCCCTTAGGGATGATGGAGCTGTTTACTGCTGTTTTGTGAAACACACATACATTCTTATATATATACACATATATTCACACATACACACGTTCTTAATAAAACAGTGTTATCTCGGGATCTCTAGAGTAGCATTTGATCCTACACCTTACTAATATAGTCCTGCCATTCTTTTCTGTCTCTGAGCTCTGTTCACTTCCCTCCCATTTTACAATTATTAGCTTGTTTGCTTGTCAAATATATATTATCACTGCTAGACAAGACAAAGACAGGAACTTTTGTGCTATGCTGATTACTGGATATCCAATGTCTATTTCAATAATTAGTAATAGACCTGCAATACATATTTGTGAATGTATGGATGAATGGGAATGGAAGAATAATTTAATTGGGTAAATACTTTGAAGCTATTATTTATACAATTCCTTCAGGTTAAAACTCCAGAAATCACCAAAGGAGATTTAATTCTGATGAAATTGACTGGGCCAGGGTGTCTGCAGCTGAACATCAGGAGGTCCCCAAATGATTCCAAAGTGCAGCCAAAGTAGAAAATGTCTATCACGAAAGATTCCCAGAAAAAACACAATTCTTCATCAAAACTGATAAAATATTGACTACTGAGGTATTTGGGGATTTAGCATGCAACCATCTATCATATTTTGACAAGATAATTGATCCAGTGCATGGGCAATAGAACCATGTAGAAAGAAGTTTTGAATATCAAATAGTTATCAAAGCAATAAGAATGTTGGGCAAAATATAAAACACCAGAAGTAAAAATTTATATTTATTATATACATATTTTAGTTATATGTTAACATATACTAAGCCATTTATTCATATACAATCATGAGATGGTTGAAATCATTCAATAGAAATGTAAAATCTTAAATTCACTGAGTTTACTCCGTTTCTTTAATTTACGTAAAACAATGTGAAGTACATGGACCTTGGAATTCTAATGATAAACCAAATCCAGACATTGCTTTTGGGGATTTCAAGGATAAAGTACATAAACATAGTATGAGAGTGGGTTGTCCCCTCAACAAAATATCCTGCTATTTTTACCTAGCAAGAAAAAAGTATCAGTTCTCCAGCTGAATGGACAAGTGAAATAGATGTAACTCCACATATATGTAGCACAATTGTATACAATTGTATACCTATAATGATTGTATTAACAAAGACACATAAAATTGTTGACCACATAATAACTATATATAATTACATATATATGTATAAAATAACCATGCCTACTTAACATTTTATCCAACTATGTGAAAACATTTACTATGTTGAGTTGTAGGGTGACAAGTCAAGAGTAATTTGTGGATCTGTAGCATCAAGATTAAATTTAATAAATACTCTGCATGCAACCAAATAAACAAATGAAAACAAGCAGATAGAACCTGATTGTGTGCCTTGATATCACTGAACCGGGCTACAGGATATAGAGATAACATCAACTTTTGGTAAACCTTTCATTTTCAACACCTTGCAGATGAATTATCATACACATTTTGAAAGAAATCCCAATGGCACTCCTTAAAATATTTCTGAGTTTTCAAAAGTGAGGCTTTTGCAAAGATTCTCACCTCTCAATATGTCTAATTGCTCTCTTTGTGCATTGAGACCTACAAGGCTCTTTCAAGATTCAAAGCTAAAGTTAGAAATTCAATTTCAAATGATATCAAAGCCTGTTCTGATCAGCACTTTGGTTTTTAATATACAATGAAATGCTTGAGAATCTAGGCAAATTATCATGTTAAATCATAGGCACCTGTCAATGTTTCAGCCTTTTAAACACATTTCATTGCAAGTTATTGAGATTATAGCAGTTAACTGTAAATTTTCAGTTTTACATTTGCATGAAAATTAGAAACAAATTAAATAGTAGGGACAAAATGTGTTGGTTTGTTTTTATGAGATATAAGTATTATTTGGTATCTTATACCCAGTAGTGTATCTGCATTTCATCACTTAAAGCACTTTTACTTTGATTTGTCTGAAACACACACACACACACACACACACACACACAGAGTAAAACTATGTATGGCGATATGACTGATAAAAAGAATCTCCAATTATACCTTGGAATCAAATCTGTCATTGACTCAAAGGTATCTCGTTCTTGAACATAATTGCATTCATTTATGACTAGCAAAACATCATTAACATGTTTGTAGGTTCTTTTAATTTCAGAAAAAAAATATTGCATGAGACATACTTTTACTACAATTTCTTCTTTGTTATTCTGAAGTTCTTTTTTTTTTCAATTTAGAAGTATGTTTTTATTCATTTATTTATTTTTATTATATTTTATGTTCTAGGGTACATGTGCAAAACATGCAGGTTTGTTACATATGTATATATGTTCCAAGTTGGTGTGCTGTACACATTAACTCGTCATTTACATTGGATATATCTCCTAATGCTATCCCTCCTCCCTCACCCCACCCCACAACAGGCCCCGGTGTGTGATGTTCCCCTTCCTGGGTCCAAGTGATCTCATTGTTCAGTTCCCACCTATGAGTGAGAACATGCAGTGTTTGGTTTTCCTTTCTTGTGATAGTTTGCTGAGAATGATGGTTTCCAGCTGCATCCATGTCCCTACAAAGGACACGAACTCATCCTTTTTTATGGCTGCATAGTATTCCATGGTGTATATGTGCCACATTTTCTTAATCCAGTCTGTCA
>NW_016809106.1:538542-568056 GCF_001698545.2 Rhinopithecus bieti | reverse complement strand
TCACTGCAAGCTCCGCCTCCCGGGTTTACGCCATTCTCCTGCCTCAACCTCCCGACTAGCTGGGACTACAGGCGCCCGCCACCTCGCCCAGCTAGTTTTTTGTATTTTTTAGTAGAGACGGGGTTTCACCATGTTAGCCAGGATGGTCTCGATCTCCTGACCTCGTGATCTGCCCGTCTCGGCCTCCCAAAGTGCTGGGATTACAGGCTTGAGCCACCGGATTTGCATTTCTCTGATGGCAAGTGATGATGAGCATTTTTTCATGTGTCTGTTGGTTGCATAAATGTCTTCTTTTGCGAAGTGTCTGTTCATATCCTTTGCCCACTTTTTGATGGGGTTGTTTTTTCTTGTAAATTTGTTTGAGTTCTTGTTAATCTGACGTTCTAATTTAATAAGAATCCTGCATGTTATTTGCTAAGTCTCACAAACCTATTAATGGTAGAGACACTACGGAAGCCACTTAGATATTCATTGATGGAATATTTTAATACAGTAAACACATATATAGAACGTAAAACATGTCAGACACCATTCCAATCACTTTGCACATTTCTCTGGTAAATTTCTTGCACCTTGAATCCTATTTTGGTGCGTGCTTCACAGAAGATCCGAACTAACACAGAAAATCTCTTTGTCCAGCTGGTCTAGAATGCTGCTTGTAATGTTACTTATCTTTCTTATACTATGAATTGATTACAGCTCTATAACCATACATTGAAAACTTTGGACAATACTGGAAGTTAGTAGTGTGTGTTATCCTTTTCCCCTCTTCTAATGATTTCTCCACCTGGGAAATAAACTGCAATTAGCAAAGTATATTTCCACCTGACTTGGATATTATACTAGTGATTTTTGTCTTACGTAACATATGCCTCGATATTTATTGTCATGAGATTTTATGCGTTTTATTGATCATCCCAAGTGTAAAATAAAAGACTGTGGCAGAACACCTGGTGAAGTATAACAGCAATCATGCTTCCTTAACTCTCTGCTGGGGTATCCATAAACTTCAAACACTAGAGGGCAGTAAGGCAGTGTTATTCATTTCTACAGACTTGAAACAACTCGGGAAGAGGTTTCATAAGCAGGTGGTCAAGAGAGCTATTTTGATGAGGCTTAATTTAGCTATTATTTGAAGCTATTTCAAGTTGAAAACTACAAAAAAATTTTTTACAAGCACCCTTCTAAATGGTTCTATCATTTGGAATTCTGTAATTTCATTTGTTAATAAAAAATAATGTATTGATTAATTTGAAGGCGTTGAGGAGGAATTTTTCTTTAATTTTCAAAGAAAAAAGTACTTATTTTCAAAAAATCATCTTTTAAAAGTCATCCAGAGTTATTGCAATAACATAGCATTCTGGAAAAGCAAACTAATTGGTACAGAGAACAGATTTGGCATCCAGAGGATGAAAGTGGAAGAAAAGGAACTTTGGAGATAATGAAACGTCTGTATTCTAATTGCGGTGGTGAGTATACAACTATGGTTTTGTCTAAACCTACAGAATGTACACTAGAAAGGGTAAATTTACTGTATACATGTAAAAAATAAATTAATAGATGCATATATGTTGTTTGTTGCCCAACAATTATATATTTTGATATTTATTGAAATGTCATTTCTAGATCATTGAAGAATTTACCAGCAATTAAAGCACAGTTAGCCTTGTATATATCAAAAAAGGGAATTTCATATCCAAGAAAGAAGATATAATAGTGCAATATAAAAGTCTTCGAAATAATTAAATCATTATTTGTATAAGATGAGTTTATTTATAAAATAAAAGAAAAAAAACTTGAAAATAATTATATGAAAATCCTGGAAATGACAGTATAATATTTAAAGTAAGAAATAGCTTTTCCTAACTGATTGTTCCTGGAAATGACAGTATAATATTTAAAGTAAGAAATAGCTTTTCCTAACTGATCGTTGTGTGTTGAAATATTACTGCTAAGTTACTAAAGATTTTTTTAAAAATGAATCCCATTTTCTAGCCAAAACAAAATATAACAATTACTGAACAAAAACAAAAATCAGCTTGGTAAGCTTGTGAACTTGGTCAGAGTTCATTGCAAATCTAATTCATAGGGATTACACCACGAGAGAGACAAGTGCAATTACCATGGATATTTTTGCTGAAAGTATGAAGCATCTGAGAGAATCCACAGCTATGACATACACAAAACAACAGCCTAGGATATTTCATGCCTCAAAAATAAGATGAAATAATATGAAACACATTGAAATAGTTTTAAATATTATTTGTATAAGAAAATATTATTAAAAGGAAAGAAACTGAAAAACAGTCAAACAGTAATCCCTGAATGTGAGAATTTAATATTTGAAATAAATATATTATATGAATCAACTAATAAACACTGTTAAATAGACACTCAGTGAATTGGAAAACTGATGTGAAGAAATCACACAATAAAACACCGAAGTATAAAAAGAAAAAAATTAGAGATATTAAGTAAGTTGTAAGAGATATGAAAAGATAAAAAGATTCCAAAATTAATAATTCAGAATGTTGGTGTGTGCTGCTCACTGGGGCTGTTAGCAACTATTCCAGTTCTCTTGCTTCCAGGATGCTGGTAACACTTGCTTATATTGTCTTGCTTTGGCTCATTACTTGAGAAACATTTTGTACTTCTATTTGTAGCTATGACAGAATACTTTGGATCAGAACAATTTCCAAAGGAGAACAAGAAGCAAAGCTGGGTGGGTGTGGAAGCTGTGTAAAATTTTAAGTTATCTAGGGCTTGAGGAGCTATAACCTTGGAGGGCATAGAGCTTGAGCCTCAAATTTAGCTCTGATTTGCTTCTTAAATCATTTATGGATCCCTTGCAGTAACTGAAAGACAGAGAACCTGAGCATAGTTCTTGAGAGTATCATGTATTTGGGAAGAAAAATCTGTAAGGTCAGGGCAAGCAAATAAAGGATGTACCTGGTAAACATGCCAGGTTTTTAGTTGGAAATTGTGTAGGTTTACCTCATAAAGGAAGAAATACCAAAGGTAGAACACCTTTGCAAAAATTAAATTCCAGATACCAATCAGCTCAATCTCTGATCAAAACCACAGGAAAAAAAACAAATGTTCCAATTAGAAAATGGAAAAAAAGATATAAACATATTTTACAAAACAGGCTATGCAGATGGAAAATAAGCACATGATGTCAGAAGGAAAAATAATAACCTCTCTTTATAGAAAGGTAATTTCTATAAGTTAATATGTCTTTAATATTTTTAAATTAAATGTTTTATTTTGAGATATAGATTTACATTTTACTGTAAGAAATAAAACAGAGACATTCTATACCCATTTTACTCAGTTTCCCCAGAAGTAACATCTTTTGAACCTAGAGGACAATATCACAAACAAAATATTTACATCACAAGTATTTCTTATTAGCCCTGAAATAACCATAAATATGTCCCTCTTGTTCCTACCTACGACTTAGCCTGACAACAACTTAATCTGTTTTTTATTTCCATAATTTGTTATTCAAGAATATGACATAAATGGAATCATACAGTAGGTACATTTTGGTATTGGCTTCTTTCACCATAATTCATTGGAGATACATGCAGGTTGGTTGCATTTATCAGTAGTTTGTTCATTTGTATTGCTTAGTTTATTACTCCATGTTATGGATGTTCCACTATTTGTAACACGTTGAAAGATATCTAGGTTATTTTCAATATTTGGCTATTATGGATAAAGCTACTATAAATATTCAGATACAGAATTTTGTGTGAATGTAAGTTTTAATTTCTCTGGATAGAGTGCTGAAAATTTACCCATTTAATTGCTTGGTCACATGGTCATTAGATGTTGAGTTAGTTAAGAAACTGCAAAACTATTTTCTACATGGAGCTGTACCATTTCATATTCCCACAAGAAATGTAGGAATAATCCAATTGTACACATCTTTGCAGATATTTGTTGTAATAAATTTTGTATTATAGTCAAACAAATATGTATGTGGTGTATCAAATTGTGATTTTAATTAGTATTTCTCTAATCTCTAATGACACTGGGTACTTTTGCATGTGGTTATTTGCCATATGCATATCCTGTTTGGTAAAATATGTTTATAACTGTGTCCATTTTCTAATTGGACCATTTGGTTTTTTCCTGTTGAGTTTTGAGAGGAAAAGATAGCAGATATATATGTAAAGATGAAACACTATATATATATATAGCTATAACTACCATACCAAAAGGAGAGATGAGAAAGACGATTTGAGATGGAAAATGTTTTGAAAGACAATATTGATTATTTTTCCAAAATTGGAAATATAATCAGAATACGCTTACAGGAAACACTATGTAACACATGCAGGATGGATACAAACACAACCATCATACATATATTTTTATTTATAACAGACTAATAATAATTGCATGTATTTTGCTGGCACAGTGTGGTGTTTCAGTACATGTACACAATGTACAATGATCAAATTATGGTAATTAGCATATCCATCAGCTCAAAGATTTATCATTTATTTGTGGTAATAATATTCAAAATAATCTCTTCTAGTGATTTTGGAATATACAATATATCATCATTAACTATAGTTATCCCACTGTGCAATGTAATACACAGCTTGTTCTTCCTATCTAACTGTAACTTGGTACCCATTGAGTAATCTCTCCCCATTCTTCATCCTCCCTACTCTCCCAAGTCTCTGATAACCACTATTCTACTCTAGTTTTACAAAATAAACTTTTTAGATTTCACATATGAGTGAGGTAATGCAGTATTTGTCCTTCTGTGCTTGGCTTATTTCACTTAACATAATGTCCTCCAGACTAATCTAAACTGTTGAAAATGACAAGATTTCATTCTTTTTTACAGCTCGACAGTATTTCATTGTGCAAATATACCACATTTTCTGTATTCATTCATCTATTCATGGACACTTAGGTTAATTCCATATCTTGGGTGTTTTGAATAGTGTTGCAATAACATGAGAGTGTACATAGCTCTTTGAAAACTGTTATCAGTTCCTTTGGATATATACCCAGTAGTGGGATATATACCCAGTATATACCCCGTAGTGGGATTACTGGATGTTATGGTAGTAATATTTTTACTTTTTGGAAAACATCTATACTGTGTTTCATAATGGCTGTACAAGTTTGCATTCCCACCAGTAGTGGGTAGGTTTCCTTTAATTCATATCTCCACCAGCATTTGTTACCATGTTTCTTTTTGATAATAGCCTTTCTACCTGGGATGAGATGATATTTCACTGAGGTTTTGATTTGTATTTTCCTAATGATTACTGATACTAAGCATTTTTTTCATATACCTCTTGGCCAGTTGTATGTCTTCTTCTGAGAAATGTCTATTCAGATCATTTACCCATTTTTAAATTAGATTATATTTTTTATATTGAATTGTTTGAGTTCCTTACATATTCTGAATATTAACCTCTTGTCAGATGTGTAGTTTGCACATTTTTTTTTTTATTCTATAGGTTGTCTCTTCACTCTGTCGCTTGGTTCCTTTGCTGTGCAGAAATATTTTTGTTTAATGTATTTTCATTCATCTGTTTTTTATTTTGTTGCCTGTGCTTTTGAGTTCTTATTAAAAATTTTTTTGCCAAGACCAATGCCTTGAAGCCTTTCCTCTAGGTTTTCTTCTGGTAGTTTTATAGTTCAGGATCTTACATTTAGGAATTTAATCAATTCTAAGTTAGTTTTTGTCACTGGTGAGAGATAAGGGTCTAGTTTCATTCTCTGTTATGTGGATATCCAGTTTCCCCCAGAACCACTTATTGAAAATACTAACCTTTCCTTATGCGTGTTCTTGGTGCCTTTTTTGAAATGCTGTTGTCTGTGAATGTGGGGATTTATTTCTGGATTCTCTATTCTGTTCCATTGGTTTATGTGTCTGTTTTTATGCCAATACCATGATGTTTTAGTTGAAATAGTTTTGTAGTATATTTTGAAGTCAAGTAGTTTGATGCCCCAACTTTGTGCTTTTTGACCAGGATGGCTTTGGTTATTTGTGGGACTTTTGTTGTTCCATACAAATGTTAAGATTTTTTTTTCTGTATATATAAAATTAGCTTTGGTAATTTGATAGGGTTTGCATTGAATCTGTAGGTAACTTTGGATCATACGGTCATTTTAACAATATTAATTCTCCCAATACATAAACATGAAATATGTTAATATTTATTTGTGTTTTCTTCAATTTGTTTTATTGTTTTATATTTTTCATCGTAGAGATGTTCTCATTGGTTAAATTATTCCAGGATATTTTGTATTTTTTAGCTATTATAAATGGGGTTGCTTTCTTGATTTCTTATTCAGGTTGTTCGTATTGGCATACAAAAATGCTAATGATTTCCATATGTTGATTTTGTATCCCACGAGTTTATTGATTTTATTTATTAATTCTAACACTTTTTTTATGGTGTCATTAGGCTTTTCTGTATATACAGTTAGGCTCTCTGCATCTAGAGACAATTTTACCTCCCCCTTTCCAATATAAGTATCCTTTACTTATTTCTCTTACCTAATTTCTATAGCTAGGACTTCCAGCAGTATGTGAAATAGTAGCAGTGGACATCGTTGTCATGTTTCAGAATTTAGAAGAAAAGCTTTCAGCTGTTTCCCATTCAGTATGATGTTAAATGGGTTTGCCATATATGGCTGTTGTTGTGTTGGGGTAAATTCCTTCTATATCTAATTTGTTGAAAAATTTTCTAATAAAAGGTTGTTAAATTTTATCAAACACTTTTCCTACATCTATTGAGATTACAATATTTTTTTCTTCATTCTGTTGATGAAATGCATCTCATTTATTGATTTGCATCTTTGGAATGCTGGAATAAGTCCTACTTGATTATGGGTAAATAATATTTTTGATGTGCTGTTTTATTTGCTTTGCTGTATGTTTTGGTGTCAGGGTAATGCACGTCTTGAAGAATGAGTTTCAAAGAATTTTCTCCCATTTCATTTTTTTGGAATAGTTTGAGAAGAATTGACATTGGTTCTTCTTTAAATGTTTGGTAGAATTCAGCAGTGAAGACATCAGGTCTTGGGCTTTTCTTTGATGGGAGATTTTTAAATTTTTAACTCAATTCTATTACGTGATATTGGTCTGTCCAGGTTTTCTATTTCTCTGTTATTCAATATTTGTAGGTTTTATGTGTCCAGGAATTTATTCATTTTTTCTAGGTATTCTGGTTTGTTGGTTTATAGTTGCTCATAATGTTTTCTAATAGCAAAAATATGGAACTGTTTACAAATTTGTATGTTATCCTTGCATAGGGGCCACACTATTTGTCTCTGTATCAGTCTAATTTAATATATGTGCTGCTAAAGGAAGCAAGCATCATATATATATATTTTAGAAGATAGAAACCTAAAAGAAATGGAAAACTCAAAAATTATCCAGGATAAAACTTATTCATCAACTTCAAAGATTAAAATAAGATTGATTGCTGACTTCTCAAAATGATTAAAGTCAGGAGAAAATACATTTAAAGAGATAAAAGAAAATATTGGCTAACCTGGAATTCTAAACCTTTTAAAAAAGTATTATAAAAATGAAGACAAATATCGTGTAAAATAATGGATTACATCCTTCATAAAAGGCAAAGACAGACTGAATATCTAGTTTATATTAAAAGATTAAAAAATGTGAGAACTGAATGAAATATGAAATCCTGTTCTGGATGCTTCACAAAAATAAATGTGAAAATCCAACAAGAAGCTATAGCAGTCATGAATTCATATGTATCTGCAGTCAGAATGCAAAAGATATAAAGCAAACTTCAACATATTTCAAGCCACAATAATAGTGCGTTATCTCATTTCTTTCAGAAAATTTTATAATAGTAAATGAAAAACAAATTAGATTACATGATATTTTGAATATTATGTTAAATCATTTGAATTATTGTAACTGTATTATTTGAACACAGTTAAAATAAGCAATCTCCATTACATTTGCTAGAAGGGATTCCTTTGGCTACTATATCGCTCCTTCATGTATTTTTATTTTCTGAGGCAGAGAGACATATAAGTTTAAGAGGTTGGGAGAGAAGACTGAGCATGTTTCTTCACTTGTTAAGGATCTATCTGCATTCACCGATTCTACACTCCGCTCCATTTCCCTCCTTTATGCCATATTGGTTGAACGAAGCCCCCACAGTTAAAGCAGCATTGCCAGTGATTCTAACTGTGTAAGTCTGCCTAATTCAGAAGTCATATACTAATAAGTCATTGCCAAGGACAACTAAGTCACATTTCTTATGGTCAATTTAACAATTGTAAACTAGTTTTTTGTCTCTACTTGCCTGTCTATAGTGATTAACTCTTAACTGGCTAAAATTATGGTAGAGGGAAAAAGAAGTGCTATTGTGTATGGGATCCTTATGATCCCTTTTTTATAATTATATCCATTACTACACTACCATCAATTCGCTACAAAATCTCATTTGTACAAACACCCAAACTCCATGTGCTATAAATAGAAGTATTAACATTTGCAATTAACTTTATTTAAGTATTAAATATGCATTGGATCAATGAATTTGAAAGTACCAAATAAAATGTTTGCAAAACCATAGTAAAACAAAATTTCATTGATGAGTAAATTAAAATCATTTTGAAAAAACTTCCACAAATTTTATGTGTTAAAGAAGGAATTATAGTAGAGATTATGCAATATTTAAAGCACAATAATAATAACTGCAGATTTAAAAGTATGAAGCTCAAGATGCCTGAGTAGAGTTATTCAATGCTTCTCTTTTACTCCAAAAAGGACCAAAAACAGGAAGTACGTAATTGCATTTCAAGCAGAGTGACTAAAAGAAGAGTAAATTCCAGAATACAAGAATTCAGCAAGAAAGTGACAAGATTCTCTGGGGTACACTAACTCAGGATAACAGCATAGAGAGGGAAGTGAAGCACCCAGCCAGGATTGTCCCAGAGCCAGGAAGAACTACCCATTGTGGGAAAAAGGTAAGCACAAGACCTGTCCTGGTTACCACTCTGAATGCCTCCAATACTAGCTACTTGAGAGACTCATAGTCCTCACAGGACCTAAATTCAGGATAAGGAGCTGCCTAGAGTTCAGATGGCTATATTGCTCCAGAGAGGGAACTCATGCTGGGTCTGTCTCGTTCCTTAGGATCTAATCTGCTATGGTACATCATTTTGAAAGCAGAGTCACTGCTGAAGAACATTCTCTCCTAGGGCTCATTAACCCCTGCATCTCCACATCCCTAGAGTCCTACTGTTATCCCATTATGCCTACAAGAATGGATGTAATACCATGACTCCAGCTTGACCCAGCAACTGTGACCCTGTCACCTGAGCCCATGCAGCATCATTTGTCCCAAGGAGAAGTACCATGCCTGCCTACTTACCTGGGGAGCCAACACCCACTAATAGTGTCAACCACAATCTCTCAATTGGTACAGTAGCTAAGTACTCTGTGTGCTCCCTCAGAGACTGAGGAGAGACCCCTAGGTGTTCACTGCCACTGGTAACGCTAACCCTGTGACTGGCAAAACCAAAACTGCTGAAGGTGGTGTACATGCTCCCCTGGGTCTGATGACAGGCCCACCAGGTGGCTGCTGGTGGCAGTGACCATTCTCTTGCTATTGATAGAGCTGTGGGATGCTACATGTAACCTGTTCCTCTAGAAACTAATGACTATCCCTCTTGGTGACTAGTGCTGCTGATGACCCCAACTCAGCAAAGACACACTAATGCCTTCACAAATGCTCACAGTCTAGGTCACTGAGGAACCTGATGACACTGCTGACTGGATTACAACCAATAAAATCACAGAGACTACACTACTGCACCTACTAAGCACCCTACCCAACTGCAGCAATAGTCACATCTACAGAAAAAAAGTCTTCACTTATGAAAAGTATTCCGTAAAATAGGAAAGGCAATTGTGTCACAAGGTGTACAGGTATCAACATAGGAACCCAGAAATATAAAAAGCAAGAAGGTATGACACTTCCAAAATAAAATAATAATTTTCCAGTAAACAACCCCAAAGGAAAGGAAGCAAATGAAATGTCTGCAAAGGAATTCAAAATAATGATACTAAGGAAATTCAGGCAGATACAAGACAATAAAGAGAGAAAATCCAACAAAATGAGGATAACAATTTATATTATGAAAGAGAAATTCAACAAAAAGATAAATATCATAAAAAGAATCAAACAGAAATCTTGGAGCTGAAAAATTTAATGAATGAAATAAAAAAAAGATCAAAAGCATCAACAATAAAGTAGGTCAAGCAGAAGAAAGACATTCTAAACTTGAAGGCATGTCTTATGAAATAACCAAGTCAGTTAAAACAAAACTAAACTAAAAAGAAAACTAAGAAGAAAAGCTAAAAGCAAAACTAAACTAAAACTAAAAGAAAAAATGGTAAAGAAAGCCTATAGGATATATGGGACACCATTATGATAAGAAATATTCATATTATGGGTATTCCAGAAAAAGAAGACACAGGAAAAGGCATAGAAAACCTATGTAATAAAATAATAGCTGTAAAATTCCCATATCTTGGGAGAAAGATGGACATTCAGATCAAGGTAGATGAAAGATTTCTAAACAGATTCAACCTAAATGTACCCTCTAACACACATTATTGTCAAAATGTCAAAAGTCAAAGACAAAGAAAGAATCTTTAAGTAGCAGGAGATAAGCAACAAGAGATACAAGGGAATCCTCATTAGTGGAATATTTCACAGGGAAACACTTATAGGCCAGGAGAAAACGAAATTATATATTCATAATAATAAAAGAAAAGCAAAATTCTGCCGTTCAAAAATACTAGACCCTACATATGTGTTCTTCAGAAATGAAGAAATAAAGGCTTCCCAGAAAAGCAAAAACTGAGGAAATTCATTACCACAAGGCTGGCAGAAGAAATACTTAAAAAGTCTTACATCTGGAAGTAAATGGGCGGTAACTATCATCATAAAAACACAGAAAAGTATAAAATGCACTGATAGAACAGAAATAGAAATGAGAAAGAGATGAGAATCAAACCTTACCATCATAACACAAAATCACAGAACTGAAAAGATGAACAATAAGAGAGGAAGAAAATAACAAAGAATATACAAAAAGTCAGAAAACAATTAACAAAATGACAGGAATAAATCCACAGCTATTAATAATAGTCTTGAATGTAAATGGATTAAATTCCCTAAAGATAAGATATAAACCAGTAGAACGGATTAAGAAAAGCAAGACCCAACTCTATGCTGCCTACCAGAAACTCACTCCATCTTTAAAAACATGCGTAGGCTGAAAGTAATGGGATAAAAAAGATACTTGATATGGTTTGAATTTGTCCTTGCCCAAATCTCATGTCAAATTTTAAACCCCAGTTTTGGAAGAGGGGCTTTATGAGATGTGATTGGGTCATGGGGCATATTTTCCCTTACTGTTCTCATGATAATGAGTTCTTATGAGACTTGGGTGTTTAAAAGTGTGTAGCACATCCTCCTTTCTTCTCTTCATCCTGTTCTGGCCATGTAAGATGTGCCTCCTTCCTCTTTGCCTACTGCCATGATTCTAAGTCTCCTGAGGCCTCCCCAACAATACTCCCTGTACAGCATATGGAACTGTGAGCAAATTCAACCTCTTTTCTTTATAAAGGGTATTTCTTTATAGCAGTGTGACAATGGACAAATGCAATATTTCATGCCAATGGAAAGGCAAAATGAGTAGGAGTAGCTATTAGATAAAATAGGCCTTAAGTCAAAAAGCATTAAAAAAGACAAAGAAGGTCATTAAAGAGATGACTTTAGCATGCATATGTAATACTTGTAAATATATATGTACCCAACACTGGAACACACAACAAAAAAAGCAAATATTATTATATCTGATAAGAGTGATAGACTGTAGCACAGAAATATTTGGGGACTTCAACACTTTATTGATAGCATTGGTCAGTTCATTTAGACAGAAAGTCAACATGGAAACATCAGTTGAAACTACACTATAGACCAAATGGGCCAAACATTTCTTTCAATAGCTGCAGAATGCACATTCTTCCCATCAGCACATGTAACATTCTCCAGGATAGATGATATATTATGCCATTATCCAATTTTCAAATAATTTGGAAAATCTGAAATCATATCAAGTATCTTTTCTGGCCAGAATGGAATAAAAGTAGAAATTAGTAACAAGAGAAACCTAAGAAAGTGTGTAAATAGAAACTAAACAACATGCTCCTGAATGACAAATGGGTCAATAAAAAAATTAAGAAGAAAATTTTACAAAATTGAAACACATTAAAATAGAAAGACAACATACAAAATCTTATGGGATATAGAAAAAGCAGTACTAAGAGGGAAATTTATATCAATGAACACCTACAACAGAAAATAAAAAGATTTCAAATAAGATAACAATATACCTCAATTACCTTGAATGAACTAAATTCAACATTACTAGAAGGAAATAAATAATAAAGATAAGGCAGATATCTCCCAAATAGAGACTAGAAAAAATACAAAAGATCAATAAAATGAAAAGTTGGTTCCTTGGAAAGATAAATACAATTGGCAAACCATTATCTAGCATAATAGTTCATTCTTGCATTGGCAGAGTGACATACCTCAGACTGGGTAATTTATACTGAAAAGCCAATTTAATTGGCTTATAGGTCTGTAGGCTGAAACCTGATGCTGCTATCTGCTTGGGTGCTCAAGAAGCTGCAGGAAACTTACAATGATGGCAGAGTGCAAAAGGGAAGCTAGCACACACATGGTGGCAACAGGAACAAGAAAGAGAGAGTGAGGGGGAAGGTGGCATGCACTTTTAAATGGCCAGATCTCATGAGAACTCACTATCTTGAGGACAGTGCCAAGAGGGATTTTGCTAAACCATTCATGAGAAATCCACCTCCATGATCCAATCACCTTCCAGCAGGCCCCACCTCCAACACTGGAAATTACAACTGGACAAGAGATTTAGTGGGATCACAGATCCAAATCATACCAGGTAAGCTAACTACAAATAAATAAAAACAGAAAAAACGGAGACATTACATCTGATACCACAGAAATACAAAGGATCATTGGTAACTATTATAAGCAACTATGTGCAAACAAATAAAACCAACAGGAAATAGATAAGTTTCTAGATACATACAACCTACCAAAATTGAGCTCAGAAGAAAGAAAATATCTGAACGGAGCAGTAATGAGTAAAAGATTGAATTGGCAATATAAGGTCTCCCATCCAAAAGAGTCAAGAAACGGATGGATTCATTGTTGAACCTTACTAAGCTTTTAACTAAAAAATAAAATCAATTATTTTAAACTATTTCAAAAGTTAAATGGGAGAAAATTCTAAGTTTATTCTATGAAGCCAGCATTATTCTGATGACACAACCAGAGAAGCGCACAAGAGAAGAAGACACCTGCAGGCAAAAATTCCTCATGAACGTAAATGCAAAAATCCTCCACAAAATACTAGCAAACTAAATCCAACAGCACAGTAAAAAATTTATACACTGTCATCAATAGGGACATATCCTAGGGAGTCGAGGATGGTTCATAATATGAAAATTTCAAAATGAGCTACATTACATCAGCAGAATGAAAGACAAAACCATTATGATCATCTTAACAGACACAGAAAAAGTGTTTGATAACATTTAACATCTCCATGATAAACCCTCTCAACAAATTAGGTATAGAAGAAATCTTCCTCAACACAGTAAAGGCCATATATGAAAAACTCACAGCTAATATTACACTGAATGTGAACAAGCTGAAAGACTCTAAGAACTGGAATAAGGAGAGGATGCCTATTTTTTACCACCCATTCCATGTAGTACTAGAAGTCCTCGCTGGAGCAACTAGGCAAGAGAACAAAATAAAGGGCATCCAAATTGGAAAGGAGGATGTTAAATTGTTCCTGCTTGCAAATGACATGATTTATTTATAGAAAATCCTAAAGATTCCAGCAGAAAACTTACAATTGATAAATTCAGTAAACTGGCAGGATAAAAAATCAGCTTACAAAAATAAGTAGTATTTCTGTACACTAATAACAAATTATCTGAAAAGAAATAAAAGAAGCAATCCCATTCACAATAACTACAAAAGCCTCCTAACAGGAAATTTAACCAAAGAGGTAAAAGATCACTACCATGAAAACTACAAAATAGTGATGAAAAACAAAATTGGGAAGACATCCTATATCCATAGATTGGAAGAATTAATTTGTTAAAATAAGCATACTACCCAAAGTTATCTATTTGAAAACTACCCCTTTCAAATCACCAATGCCATTTTTTCCAGAAATAGAAAAGAATCCTAAAATTTTATGGAACCACATAAGTCTCCAAACAGCCAAAGCAATCTTAAGCCCCGCCCCCCCCACCCCCAAAATACAAAGCTGGAAGGAGGGATCACACAACATGACTTCAAAATATACTACAAAGCTATTTGAACTGAAAGCGTATGGGACTGGCATAAACACAGACACATAGACCGATGGAACAGAATGAAGAGCCCAGAAACAAATCCATATATATGGAACCAGTTGATATTCAATGAATACTCAAAAAACTTACACTGAGAAAAAGGCTCTCTCTTCAATAAATGGTGGTGGGAAAATTGGATATTTATATGCAGAATAATTCAACTAAACACCTTCCCTCCCTGTATATAAAAATGAACCAAAATATTTAAATGTAAATAATTAAAACTGAATTTCTTACATTTGAGTATGTAGCTATGAAACTAGGAGAAGAAAGTAGGGGACATGCTTCAGGACATTGGTCTGAGAAAGTATTTTATGGATAAGACCTTGAAAGCACAGACAACAAAAGAAAAAAATAGACAAATGGGGATGTATAAAACTAAAAAGCTTTCACATAGAGAAGGAAACAGCAGAATATAAAGACAACCTGCAAAATGAGAGAAAACATTTACAAACTTCTGATCCAACATGGATTCATATTTAGAGCATACAAGGGACTCAAACTACTCAGCAGCAAAACCAAAATAATTTGATTAAAAATTGGGCAATTGATCTGAATAGAGATTTCTTAACCCATTAATGCCAGAAGTTACAATTTTTTTGTGTGTGTGAAAAATTAGACCTTGGTGATGTCCTTGAGCAGTAGGATATAAATAACTCCCACTAGCTTAGCGTTCCGATAATGAAACACTAGGCATTAACAGAAGATTTAGAAATGATCATTGAGCATATAAGGAAATGCTCAGCTTCACTAATCATCAGGGAAATGCAAATAAAAATGACAATAAGATCATCTCACCCCAGGTAGAATGACTATTACCAAAAAGATAAAAAAGTTACAAATGCTAGTGATGGTGTGGAGAAAAGGGAACTCTTCCACACTGTTGGTAAGAATATAAATTAGTACACTTATTATGAAAACCATGTGGAGGGTCCTCAAAATGTTAAAAAGAGAACTACCATGAGGTTCAGCAATCTCCTATGTCTATATATCTACTGAGTATATATCCAACGCAAATGAAATAAGTACATCAAACAGATATGTGCTGTCTCATGTTTATTGCAGCACTATTCCCAACAGCCAGGATTTGACAGCAACCTAAGTGTCCATCAAGAAATGAACAAGTAAAGAAAATGTAGTATATAAGCACGATGGAAATTCTTAAGCCATAAGAAAATAATGAAATTCTGTCCTTTTTGATAACATAGGTGGGCCTGGAGGACATGTTAAGTGGAATAAGCCAGGCACAGAAAAGACAAATACTGCATTTTCTTACTTATGCGTGGAATCTAAATAAGTTAAACTCACAGGAGTAGAACGTAGGCCAGTGATTACCAGAGGCTGGAAAGGGGACTGGGGGATAGAGAGAGTTGGCTTAACAGGTATAAAATTATAGCTAAATAAGAGAAATAATTTCTAGTGTTCTATACCATTGTAGGGTAAGTATAATTAATAATTTGTTGTATGTTTTCAAATAGCTAGAAGAGAGGATTTTTATTATTCCCAAAACAAAGAAATAATAAATGCTTGAGGTGATGGGTACAGTAATTACCCTGATTTGATCATTATACGTTGTATACATGTATTGAAATGTCACCCTGTACCCCACAAATATGACGGTTATATGTCAATTAAGAATAAAATGTATGGTTATAGAAACTGGATCTATTGCTCTACGATGGATAGCTTTTTACTTAGATCAAACCACACTTGTACTTTTGATCATTTCCTTCATTCTTTTTTTCTTGTAGATAAAGTGATAGCAATTTATGTGAAGAGGAAAAACTTTACAGTTGATTGATGCCAAGTGTAGATCACTAATAAACTGCTTCAAACAGGAAACCAGTTCACTCTAATGTTCAACTTTTTCCATCCAGTTTATGAAATCAAAGTAAAACTATTGAAATTTGTCCTCCTGAAGGTTAAATATAAAAATTTCTGAGTATTATTCTGTAATAAATTTAAAACGTCAACACTGAAGAGAAACGATTAATTTTCTGGTGACATTATGAATACAAATGTTGAAACAAATGGTGTTCTAAAGTCAGAGATCTACTTGCATTTGGATGTGGTGCACACATCATTCATAATTACATTCATACTGTCAGAAAGCAAAATTTGTTTAACTCTCACAAAAAACTATAATTGCCAAAATTTATAAATGCTTGTTCATATGTACAGAATACTAAATTACAAAATCTTATGATAATGCTGATGTTGAATATAAAAAGCATACTTCAGCATGGCATTATGTGTTTTCCCTCTTTGTTGTTTGTCATCAATCTGATGCTTAAAAAGTCTGAGCCTTCGATATCTATTTTGTAAACCAGTATTAAGTATTTTATCACACTGAACTCTCTATAAACAAGTACTCTAAATTTTGGCTGTACATTGTTCACAACTAGTTGGAACTTGTTTGCTCTCTTTTGTTTATCAAGGTAATATTTATATTAATTTTAAGTGTCCAGATTTGTGAATTTTGGTAATTGTGTGAAATAATTTAGCCACCATGATCGAAGTAGAACAATTCCTCACCCCAAAATGCTTCCTCATACCTGTATATATTCCATAATCTTTCTTCACCCTCACTCTAGGCAATCTTTGGTTTGCTCTTGGTCATAGTTTTACATATTGTAGAATTTCATATAAATGGACTCACATAGTATGGAGTCTTTTATGATTGACTTATTTCTCTTAACATAATGTTTTTGAGATGAATCTGTGTTATCGTCTATATTAATATTTCTTGTCTTGTATTGCTGAGTTTTACATAGTATGAATTTACCACACTTTGTTTATTCATTTAATAGTGATGGTCACTGTGTTATTTCCAATGGGGCTAATATGAATAATGCTACTATGAACATTTATGTACTTGTTTTTGTTTGAATGTATATTTTCAATTCTCTTGGGTAAATACCTGGAAGTAGAATTTCTGGATTATATAGTAATGAATCTAACTTTATAATGTAATGCCGTATTCATCACCAGTTACTGTGCCATTTTGCATTCCTACAAGCAATGTGTATGAGTTCCAAATGCATCACATCCTTGTCAACACTTGGTAGTGTCAGTCTTGATGACTTTATCTATTCTGGTATGTAATGATAGCTCATTGTGATTCTAATTGACATTTTTCTGTTATTAAAGTTGAACACCTTTTGCTAAAACTTGTAAAAACTGATAAAATTTTTCATCAACATTAAAATAACATTTAAACCTAAGTGCTAAGTGAACTCTTTAAAATACAAGCAAAAAAAAAAGTTTGAAAATAAGTATCTGGAATTAGGGAAAAGAAATCATAATACAACTAAAAAAAAAAGTAAAAGAATGGATATAATGAAGAGGATAAATTAATACAATAGACCAGGCTGGGAAACGTAGTGAGACCCCTTCTCTCCAGAAAAAAATAAAATTAGCCAGGTGTGGTGGTGTGCACTTGTCACAGCTACTTTAGGGGGCTGAGTTGGGAGGATCATTTAAGCCTGGGAGATTGAGGCTGTGGTGAGCCATGATCATGTCACTGCACTCCAGCCTGGATGGCAGAGCAATACCCTGTTTCAAAAAAAAAAAAAAAAAAGAAGAAGAAGAAGAAGAAAGAAAGGAACAGAGGAAATAATATAGAAAATTGTAAACCTCTAAAAACATGAAAGAATAATGCAAGAGACCAACTTTAAGAAGATGTAACAAGTTAAAATGAGAGAGAAAAATAACACAATGAAGTGACAGGAAGACTGACACACACAGGAAGGGAAAATAATGATATGAGCAGCTACATGCATTAAAATTTAAATTTTAAAAATGAGAAAATTTCTAAAATATTATAATTAAAAATTACTCAAATTACTCAGAATTAAAACAAAATAATTAGACCACTAAACATAAGAAATTTGATTGCTACTCAAGTCTCATCACTCTTAAGACAGGAGACCTAGATAATTTACAGGAAAGTTTAACCCAAACATGAAGAAAGCATAATATATCATTAAAAGTTTCTTCTAGAAATTAGAAAAAGCAATAATCCTCCCTAACTCAATTTCTATAGCTAGTGTATTATCAATATCAAAACCATACAATTAAAATTCAATTAAGATGAGCCCTATAAGGTAGCATCACCTTTGCTTATTTATATGAAAATTCTAACTATGTGAGATGATGGAAATGCTAGTTAGTTTGATTGTGATGATCATTTCACAATATACATGTATATAAATCTATCAAGTTGTATACCTTAATTTACACATTTTTTTGTCAAATATACCTCAATAAAGCTGCAAAAATCTAAGTAAATTATGATTGAACATAATATAACATTTAACCCAATACAATGATTATTGTGGTTTATTATAGCCATGCAAGTTTGTTTCAGTGTTAGTCACAATAGCATCAGGCTAAAGCAGAAAAATAAAATGATTATCTCTGCAGAGCCATAAAAAAGTATTTCATGAATTCATATTTAAGAAAATTTGGCTAAGTGGAACAGAATGAAATGCCATTAAATTGATTTTAAAATCTTAGCTAACTAGTAACAGAATGAAACTCCATTAGTGAGTTTCTCTCAAAATCCTACAGCAGGCAATGTGCCCATTTATGAAAATTATTCAAATCTTTAGACATAAAGCCAAAAGTGACTGTAAGTGTGTATTAGTTCATTCTCACACTGCTATAAGGACATACGTGAGACTGGGTAATTTATGAAGAGAAAAGGTTTGACTCACAGTTCCACAGGCTGTACAGGAAGCATGGCTGCTGAGGCCTTAGGAAACTTACAATCACGGCAGAAGGTGAAGGAGAAATAGTCACTGTCTTCACATGGCCAGTGGGACACAGACAGTGATGAGGGAAGTACTCCACACTTTTAAACAACCAGATCTCGTGAGAACCCACTATCATGAGAACAGCAAGGAGGAAATCTGCCCCCATGATCAAATCACCTCCCAGTAGTTCCCTCCCCCAACACTGAGAATTACAATTTGACATGAGATTTGGGTGGGGACACAAAGCCAAACTATATCAAAGTCCTTTCAATTTCATTGGCTTATCCACAGACTATTTTATTATTAAGAAGAATTCACCTAAATTTGTCTTGTTTTCCACTAACTGATTAGAGCTCAGAGACTGAAATTACATGTGCACTCATAGATTACTATCTGTAGAAAAGGCCATCCCCAAAGTAACAATTTTCTGCTGGGAGGTCATTGACTAACTTTGTTTCTACGTGTAAATTCATTTTAGGCTTACTTCATTTTATATATATATCTATAAATGAATTTACTTATGATCCTAACTTACCATTTGGCAGATTTTGTCACTAATTAATGAATTAAATAAAATTTTGACACATGTTCTTTTACATTTGCATAGAAGCCATGGTTTTAATTTTAAAATTGTACCTTATCAGTACTTAAAATAGAAACTTTAGAGACATTTACACTTAAGATGGGAATAGTAAATACATGCTAGCTTCACCTTTATTATATGAGAGTAAACTGTAAATTTATAGTTCTGTTCATTTATAAATATTTGTATAGAATAAATAAGTCAAAAATTAGAAAAAGGATTTGATATGTAGGTGTTCATTTTGCAATACACTGTGCCCACCATCCTCTGGGCACAAAAATGCATTTCATTAGTCCAATGGATATTTATTATGTCATCATAATATGCAAACCACAACCATGGAGTTTCATCCAAAGAGTATTCCTCTATTAGCAGTGACTTGAAAAAATGGAATAGCTTACTTATTTTATAATATCTTGAAACCAGGGATAATTTAAGTTGAAAACATTCACATCTTTAATAGAAATTTTGTCATCACTTCATTCGTTTTACAGATATTTATTAAACAGTCTTTCTGTATCAGGCACTTAGTATGATGGCCAACTGTACGTACCTCCTTTAAGAGAAACATAGTCCGATCCAGCTGGTTGTCTAGGGAAAGCTGACAGATTGATTACAACTACAAGATTTGAAAACCACCAAGCGTCTCCATGTGTTCCAACAACTTTACTTCTAATGTTTCTTATTCAGAAAAATGGTAAAACCATCAACACAAGTGCGCAGACCTGAAACCTAGGACTCATGTTGACATTCCCTTCATGATCCTTTCAAGTCATCGACATTTGCCACATTTTTCCACTTCTTTATCAACCTTGTAGAAGCCTCCGTTAATTCTATCTAGGAAAACCAAAGGGATTTTCTCAAAAAGCTGAACACACAGCCATTGGGAGATCTTTTAAAAGGAAATTTCTCTTGCTATTATCTAACTGAAATACTAATCACAACAAAACAAAATAAGTAGAAAAAAATCTAGAATGTGTCAGTGTGTACAATGATAATCATAAATTGAAACATCTAGTTTTCTCATAATGATATCTATCTTATTCTGTTCAAGGTGTAGACCACGCACTACTCCTGGTCCTTAAAATATTCATTAATGGTCCAAACTAGACAGGTATACAGAAGTCAAGAGTAATAATTTAGAAATTGTACAGCAATTTGATATTGTTGTGATTTTTTCTCTTATTTTACAAAAGTGTCTTGCTGGAGAGATTGAAAAAGATTAAGAAAGAACAGTATTTCACCAAATATATTTTAAGAAGCATAATCTAGCTTATAAAACTACCAAAATTTTATCAGACTATAGCAAAAATTGCCAGTTTAATATGTTTTACAAGCTTGAATTCAATAAATGTTTATTTTGACTTATATTCTCATATTATATTTAGAAATATTAACAGCCTTGAGTGTTCTAGTTTTGGAAATAGTCAGGGAAACACTTCATAACCACCAGTCCAGTAAGAATTCCAAAGTATATTGGAGATAGGCTTATATAATCTTACATGTCTTTCAGTTTTACCATTGTATGTACCAAACGATAATGTCTAAGCAGTATTTTCATTTATTTTTCTTACATTTCTTTCCAAGTAATCAAATTTGCTTCAATTTGTGTACATAACAACTGCATATTTAAGCTTTGGTGGTAGCATACAAATTGGGTTTGTTTGCCAATAAGGGCATATGTGGTTTATCAACATTTCTGTGAGTTCTTATCATGATGAACCAATTGTTGTCACCTTTCTAATGAGAAAACTCACAGGTGAATTTGTTAGGTTAGCTTGATTTGTAACATAGACATCTGTTAACCAGGAACAAAAATCTGTCTGGGTCAAGAACCCAATTATTTTCACACTTTCTTCTTCAGAACTGCCAAACAATGAACATTTTTGACTTCTAATAAGAAAACAGACATTTAACCAATGTTTATTTAATTTGCAATAAGTTTCACCTTTGCCTTGTTTTCCAGCTTATATCTTTCCATTTCATTCTACTAATTTGAATTGCCATTGTTGCTTCGAGCTTGAATGCATTTACCTTTTCTTACTGTTGGAAAATGAATCCAACTAGTTCTGGCACTGTGTACTAGGAACGGTAATGTAATACAGAATCAGGGTATTGCTTTTTATTGCCCCAAAGGGATTTAACTCCTTATTAAAAATTAAAGGTAGCAATATGATTTGTTTCCTTTTAAGAAAAAATATCTGTATCTCAGATCTCAGTCATACCGAGCAAATATGGCCTTTATTTATTATAAATCAGTTCCCATATATTAATTGAAATAAGAGCGGAGGTTAAGAAGTCTAAATTCATGTCACACGTTCTGAGGAGAGTCAAGTTTTAGATGCAAAGTGAAGATTTTTGATATGGACTTATACTGTGTATCTGTGAATTAGTCAAGAAACTTTCATGGCATTCCTTGCATGCACAGTACTGTGGAAGGCACACTGGAGGATATAAAGTTACTAAAGGTGTCACCAGCCATTGCATTTTTAAAATGAGAAATATTCTCATTCAAATGAAAATGGATTTTGCAGGGAGTCTCCTAGGTCCATGCATAGAAAATGTATGGTATCAGACTTGGTAAAAGAGAGAAATGAAGGTGAGAATGGTTAAGTAACTTTTTGCAGCAGATAAGACTTTGAAGAAAGAGTAAAATTTATAAAGAGTTTGTAGTCAAATGAAACATTTGGCATGACTCTGTTACAAAAAGGAATGTGTAACTTCTAATGGGATAATATCGAGTATTCTTAAGGATATAGATACACATATAGATGCCTGAAGACTTTTTCATTCAACCATCTACATTTCCTGTATAGACTCAGCATTCCTTAAGTGAAACACAACATAGACAAGTAAAAATATGACAAAAAAAAAGTACCAAATTTTGCCTTGAAAATTATCCAACTTAACTTCAAATGTTGATGGTACAATTTGTCCAAATAATAACATACCCTTTCATTTATTGAATGTTTGCTAGAAGCTTGCAGCAATGTCTTATTTGATCCACCCCAAATCTTGAGATTTGATGTTGTTATGTATATTTTGAATTTCGCTTCTTATCATTTAGTTTATGTAGGTGGCAAGATTATCAGGTTTTTTTTTTCAAATGTATGGTGTGAAAAGTGGGCACTGAGAGTATATTTTTAAATAGTTTCAAAATACTAAGTATTTTAAAGACAGCTTGATTAAGATATAATTGACATATCATACAATCTGCCCATTTAAAGGATATAATTCAATGATAGCAACCCAGCATAATCTAATTTTCAAACATTTTCACTGCCCCTAAAGAAATCCTGTACCCTCTAGCAGTTGCTTTCCCTTTGTGGTCGACCCTTCTAGCCCTAAGCAATCACCAGTCTCCTTTCTATATACATAGACTTTTCTGTTATGAACATTTTGTATGAGCGAAATAATATAATGCATGCTCTTTTATGACTGACTTGTTTTGCTTAGCATGATATGTTCAAGGTTCCTCCATGTCATAGCATGTGTCAGCACTTCACTCCTTGTTATGACTGAATATCTTATGATGTATCCAAGATGTGGATACATCACATCTTGTTTATCCTTTCATCAGTTCGTGAACATTTGGATTGTTTCTACTTTTTGGCTATTATGAATAATGCTGTGGGTTAACCTTGAGGATATTATACTAATTGAAAGAAGCCAGTCACAGAAAGACAAATACTGCATGAGTTCATGTACATGAAGTACTATAACAGCCAAACTCATAAAGTCAAAATGTGGAATAGTGGTTGTCAGGGGGTGGAGGAGAGGAAGAAATGGGGAGTTAATAATCAATGGGTATGAAGTTTCAGTTAAGCAAGATGAATACGCTCTAAAGACCTGCTGTATAATATGGTACTTATAGTCATCAGTAATGTATTATATAATCAAAAATTTAACAGGGTATATCTCTTGTTAAATGTTCTTACCAAAGTAAAATATCTTTTAGAAAGAAAACAGGTCCATACAAACACTTTCACATGAATAATCATTACTGCTTAGTTCTTTTTTTTTTTTTTTGACACAATATGCTAAAATCGTGACAGAGTCAATATAAATGATACTGTAGGGTTGAGGGAAATTTTAAAGAAAAGGTTAACAGGAAAATCCTTGAATGAACCCAGAGAAGTTTTCTTTTCTGTATTCTTGCCTCTGAGAATCTTGAAAATTATCCAACTTAACTTCAATGAGAAATAATGGTGTCGGGAGCCCACTTAGTGCAGCCAACAGCGCATCGGTCTCATAATCTTAAATAATGGTGAAAAACAGATAATTTTTTAAATAATTAAATAATATGGAAAACAGAGTCTAGAGAATCCACTAATGTATGTCATTAAATATTAGCCCAGAAGTTAGACATTTATTTTTCATCTAGAATAATGTCGTATAACTTTTATAAGTGAAAATATTATTCAAGGACTTAGTATGTATTGAGTTATGAATAGGATTGTTAGAACTTGTCATTTGAAGTTAGCAGAAGAGTACTACTTTTTAAAATCTTTCTCACAAAAAATAACATCCAGATGAATATGAGCTCACAGTGTCTACTTACATTAGTAAAATCCATTAAAATTCCCTAAATTTTCATGTTTTTTGTGTTAGATTTTTAAATTATGAGCATGTAAGAATATTTCTGGTTCAAATCTTTCCAAGACTAAGATCAGATAATAAAATTAAAATTTTCCAAATGTGAGGGAGGTATTGAAACTTGTACATTAATGTAATATACAAAAAGAATATCAGAGCTAAGGAAAGGGTCTGATAATAATGGTCTGATGAGGCAAGTGTAATGAAATTGGTCAATGCTCCTAAACTACGGTACCGGCTCTTTCACTAAAAGGTACCATTATTTGCTCTAAAATCACAAAATTGTATTTTAATTAACTAACTTAAAAATTGTCTTATTTGTCATGGTCTTAGTTATTGTCTGGATTCCTTCTAACTCTAAATTTTTGTAATGTAATCTCAAATAGTTCATGTATAAATACTAAGACTAGGTATAGTATTTAATATGCCTAATACATCTATATATGTTGTATAACGTGTAGTTTAGTAATTAAAGAATTTAGCCACCTAATTTTGCTTTGGGTTCTATTTATGAGTTGTTCTGTATGAGATGCATTGTGGTTAAAGGAAAGGTAACATGCACGGATTTGATTATGCCTCATCTGTCAGTTATCAAATGCCTGCACTGGCAATGCCAACATTTTTGAATGACTCCAGGGCACATGTTGCAACAAAACTGAAGTCCTGTGTTCCCAATTTGTATCTGATATACCAGTCAGGAACCTAATTATGAGCACCACACATGGTTTGTGCTTTCATGCTATAAGTATTCCAATCATCAGGCTAATGAAGGTGAATAAGTACATAAAGAGGAAGATGCATTTAATTGTTTGTCTTTGGAAATCACTTTACAAGATTTTGGCAGCAGATTTGCCTACCGCTTCAGTTTTTGGATAATGTTTAACGTATTTTACATTTTCTTTCTATTTATTGATATGATGAGGCCAAGAAGTACTCTGAGAGGCTAAAAGAATCCAAATTTGGATTCAGATTTGGCTACAGAAAATGGGAGGTGGGAAAAATGTGTAGAAAAGTAATTGGAGAAGTGAGAATTTACTCCCTGTATATTAATATAATGCATGATCTGCCAGAGATTCATCTTCTAGTTTTGCAGATGAGCCAAAAATTCTTTTTGAATTCTCATACATTCCTCAACTTTGCATTCTGCTTGGTTTTTCTCCCTGCAAATAATTCAATAATTTTAATATTTAATATTAAGTTTTCAGAATGGTTTCATTGGCATTCCAGTCACTCATGGGCAAGGTATTAGGGTGAATCTTTCATTCTCCAAAGAGCACTGCATGCAATTGCTGCTGTTAGAAATTTAGTTCCTTTGAAAGCTATCACTTTGTGTAGCAATAATATTTTAGAAATACAGCCTGTTAATTGTGGTCTTCTTTACTGTCAGGCATACATGGCTCCAAGAGTATTATTTATCAGGGGCATGACTCCAACTCAATTAATAGAATTGTGGTTCTTGCCTTTTTTAGAAACTATAATAATATTGCCTTTAATGTTTATAATATTAATCTTACTTTGTAATATTTGGTATATAACAAAGTTACAGAAAAATAAACTGTATCTGGGGCCTGATACACTTAATTCAAGTCTGTTCCCCACTACTTAAAAACTGTGTAACTTTTGATAAGGTATTTGGGTTCTCAGAATGGATGTTAACCTGTTTATCAAGTGAGACTAAAATGACCTTTGATAATCTTTTATGACTATAAACCAGATCACAACAGATAATGAATGTGCAATTCTACTCACACCTATAAGATATATTACAAATTTAATTTCACTTCCAGTTAATACATATGAAGTTTATAGAATGTGTAATAATAGAGTTATCATTAAATCCATAGTTCCCACTCTAAAGTAACGTGTTCATTAGAATTCATTGATCATATTATATAATCTTGATAATTTTATAGATGCCTTAGGGGATTTAATATAAAACACCCATATTTGTGCATGTGTGTGAGTGTATGTGTGCACACAACACACACATGCTCTACAACTGCCATGAAGAAATTTACAATCCAGCTGCAAGTGAAAAATCAACATTCACATAAGATCTGTACAGAATCCCATATATTTAAATGTTAACTTGTGTAGTGCACCTAGATCATATGCAGTATGAAATTTCAAGGTAGAGGAAAGTTCTATGGGTAGTAGTGTCTCAGGTAATTTTATAGAAATTTTTGAGTAATAGAGTAGTTTAGGTTTGTAATTCAACCTGCGCCTTTCTGTACATACCTCCCACCAATCTCTTCCTTGTTTTCTGATTTCCAAACTCTGGAATCTGAAGGTTACTCTTGCCTGGGGCACCTTCTCTCTGCCTCAACCACTCTTTCTCAAGAGAGTCACATTACTCAGTTCCTCACATTATGCAGATCTCTGTTCCTATGACTGTTGTGTACAGGACCTTTCTAGAACACCTTAAATAAAATATCTGCTCCACCCTGACCCAGCCCACTCTCTGGTTTTTACCCTACCCTTTTCCACTGTCTTAGCACTGATCACTCAGTATGTGCTACATACTCCAGGCATTTGAGGTAGTGCTATGACCCGCAGATCAAGTTACTGAGACACAGAATAATTAAGTGAATTCTCAAGGTGACGTATTTGCCATCAGAGCCAAAATTTGAGCCCCTTCAGACAGATTCCATATTTTTATAATTTATCCAGCTTTTCTAGCTGATGTTAATGGACACAGGCCTTTCTGGACATACTCTCATCCACAGACAGACATTTCTAATTTCCCATTACATTTGTGTAAGTGAAATAGCTTCTGAGTTAACAATTCTAATTCTTTAAAACGAATGTTTTTAAGAATTTTATCTCACATTTCAACTTTTATGTGCCTCCCTGTATCAAATTGCTCAAACCTGTCACTTCAGAAGAAAAATGTGACACTTGAAAGAAGGAACTGTGGAACCAGCAACGAGGGTGAAAAGTTTTGCTGTTCAGCTTAGGGAAGGCATCTTGGGAAATTCATTTTCTTTCTGGGCCTAAATTTCATCTGTGAAAGAATATCTAGTTTGCTGAATTGTTGTGAGCATATGCTAAATTGATACATTTAATTACTTAGTCTGGTTTTTCATAAACACTATACACTTACTGGTATAAAAATAAGAGTATGTTGCTTTGTATTGTATATATTTGATATATATGAAAAATTATGTTTATTTGGGGATAATTTTAGATTTACATAAAAGAGTCAAAGATAGTAAAGAGATTCTCTGTGTATCCGTGACTCAATTTCCCTTAGTGTTAATCTCTCACATAAAAATGGTTCTTTCACTGGAGATGACTGGTGGTTAGAGATCAATATCTGTGTGTCATCACTCTGGTTTCTTTCTTTTTTTTTTTTTTTATTATACTTTAAGTTCTAGGGTTTCATCTAAGCTTTCTCCCAGTGGACCAAGTTAGGAAACACATGTATATATACTAATATCTCTATGCAGCATATCTATGTTGATTCCTATATTTATCTGTATGCATATGTATATCAATCTATCCTCCTCATCTATCCATTTCAAAATTCACATTAGTTCATACCGATATCTCTTAATCTAAATATAAGTTATAAAATATCTATGTACTTTTGTGACTTTAATAGAAGTGAAATTAATATTTTCATGTAAAATACTATTTGCTCTAAATTTTGCTGCTTTGTATACTTGACTATGTGGTTTTTAAAATCTCCCTGCACTACGAACAATATAAAATCTCCTTGCATTATGAACAATAGTAGGAGGTTTCCTAAAAGAAATAAAAATAAAATTACCAGAGGATTAAAAAATCCCCACTACTGCACATATATCCAAAGGAAATGAAATAGGTATGTCAAAGAAATATCTCCACTCCCATGTTATTGCAGTTCTATTCGCAATAGTCAGTGGATGAATAGATAAAAAGAAACGTGGTATGTGTACACAATGTAATACTATTCAGTCATAAGAAAGAATAAAATCCTGTTATTTGTATGACCTGAATGAACCTAGAGAGGACGTTATGTTAAGTGAAATAAACCAAGCCCAGAAGGACAAATACCACTCACAGTTAGAATCTGAAAAAGCTGATCTTATGGAAATAGGCTGGGAAGGGTGTGGGAGGGTGAGGTTATGGTGAGAGGTTGGTCAATGGTACAAAGTTACAGTTAGGTAGGAGGAATAGGTTCCACTATATATTGCACAGTAGAGTGATTATAATTAACAATAATACATTGTATATTTGAAAAGATCTAGAAGAGAGAATTTGGAATGTTCTCACCAAAAAGACAGGTGTTTGAGGTGATGGATATGCTAATTATCCTGATTTGATTATTACATAATATACACATATATTGAAACATCACACTGTGTCCCATAAATAGCAACAAATATGCAATTAATAACAAAATAAAATTTTAAAAATCCAAATTAAATTAAAATAATGCCTTTCTCACTTTTTTTTTTTTTTTTTTTTTTTTTGAGACAGGGTCCCTCTGTCACTCAGGCTGGAGTCCAGTGGTGCAATCTTGGCTCACTACAGCCTTGAACTCCTGGGTTCAAGCAAAAAATCCTCCCACCTTAGCCTCGTAAGTAACCAGGGTTACAAGAACATGCCACCATGACTGGATAAAGTGTTCCTTATTTATTTTATTTTTTAGTAGAGACAGGGTTTAGCTATGTTGACCAGGTTGGTCTCAAATTCCTGTCCTTAAGTGATCCTCTCACCTTGGCCTCCCAAAGTGTTAGGATTACAGGGGTGAGACACCACACATGGCCACTTTTATAATTTTTAATAGCAACATTTGTTTACAAAGTGAGTTGGAAAGTACTATACTAAAATATATATGCTGAATAAAAATACACTTTTACATATATATGTACACATATACATTGACTTTTAACCACATGGATGTCAATTATGTATGTCTACTTATTTAACTTTCATTTTAGGTTCAGGGGTACATGTGCAGGTTGTTATATAGGTAAACTCATGTAATAGGGGTTTGTTGTACAGATTATTTCATCACTCAGGTATTAAGATTAGCATCCATTAGTTATTTTTCCTGAGCCCCCCCCCCGCCCTCC
>NW_016809106.1:524847-538351 GCF_001698545.2 Rhinopithecus bieti | reverse complement strand
TAGCATCCATTAGTTTTTTTTCCTGAGCCCCCCCCCCCCACCCTCCATCCTCCACCCTCCAATAGACCCCACTGTGTGTTGCTTCTCTCTATGTGTCCATGTGTTCTCATCATTTAGCTCCCACTTATAAGTGAGAACATGCAATATTTGGTTTTCTGTTCCTGTGTTAGTTTGCCAAGAATGATGGCCTCCAGTTCCATCCATGTTCCTGCAAAGGACATGATCATGTTCTTTTTTATGGCTGCATAGTATTCCATGGTGTATATGTACCACATTTTATTTATCCAGTCTACCATTGATGGACATTTAGATTGATTCCATGTTTTTGCTATTGTGAATAGTGCTGCAATGAACATATGCATGCATTTGTCTTTATGATAGAATGGTTTATATTTGTTTGGGTACCTATTAAGGAATGAAATTGCTAGGTTGAATGGTTGTTCTGATTTTAGGTCTTTGAGGAATTGCTACACTGTTTTCCACAGTGGTTGAACTGATTGACACTCCCACAAACAGTATGTAAACATTCCTTTTTCCCTACAACCTCTCCAGCAGTGGCAGGACAGAGTGCCCACACACGTGTGCTGGTGGGGCAAGGAAGGCAAAGCCTGCCCACACACCCAGGTGCTGGCAAAAAGATGTGGGAGGTTGCTGTAGGCCTGAGTGAAGCTACAGTGTGAGGAGGAAGTGGACGGGCTAATGTAGGGCCATGGGGACTGCACTGCTGGAGCTTTATGCTGGTCAGGCACATCTGCCAGTGTAGGAGTTATGATTCAGTCCCCCAGGGCATCTGAGACTACCATGCAAGCAAGCAGAATCAAGTTAGGGCCCCAGGAGAGACCAGCAGACCAAGGGGTGCTCAGATCAGACCAGCCCTGTTTGATGGTCAAGACTGCTCTGCAGAGTTGAGGTCTGACAGTTCCCCTAGGGCTAAAGTCTCTATGGGAGCAAGTCGAGGCTAGGGAGATAGGCTTCCCTGGTGGTGCTCTGCTATAGAGACTCCCACACCAAACACTTTTTGCTTTGCTTCAGTTGGTGTGCTACCACCACCACTTCTCTAAGGACCTCCCCCTGCCAACCTGAGTGTCTGTGGTGGTTGAGGGGTCTCCTCCAGCCGGGATTCCAGAGGCTAGTGTCAGGAGCCAGTCAGGAGGTCCTTGCCAGTTCACCTCATGGGTCTGCCAGGAGTCACTGGGAAGCAAGGAAGGAGTCGGGATGTGGATAGCCCTGTGCAGGGTTCCCACCTTCCTCTGACTGCAGCCCAGCTTCTGTGTCTTTCCTCCATCAGCTCTCAGTGCCTTCGTTCTGAAGTTGTGTTATAAATGCACCAGCCATCTTGATCTGTTATTGGCAGCTATTCCACCTAATATGTTGTATTTTTAATTGAGCCTCCAAGAGGGTGCAAAACCGGATATAGGAGACCCTGATTCAGTCCGCTGTATAGATGTGGAATATGAGGTTGTGTGTCCATTTATATGTAGATTTTTTTCTGCCTCTGCTGCCACTGACACAGCAAGACAAACTCTCCTTTTCTTTTGCCTTCTCAGCCTACTCAGTGTGAAGATGATGAGGGTGAAGACCTTGATAATGGATCACTTCCACTTGGTGAATAGTAAATATATTTTCTCTTTTGATTTTCTTAACATTTGAAAAATCTAGCATACAGGGATGTATGTATTCCCATGTATTATGGGAATACAATATATAATACAGATAACATACAAAATATGTGTTAATCAATTTTATCAGTAAAGCTTTTGGTCAATAGTAGACTATTAGTAGTTATGTTTTTGGCGGCTCAAAATTTATATGCAAATTTTCAACTGCATGGCTGGAGGGGGTGGTCAATGCCTCTAACCTCTGCATCTTTCTACAAAAAAGAATACAAAATGTCAAATATTGGTCTGATTTTCTTTCATGGATCATGAGTATTATAAGACTTTCATAAGAAGGTCATGACAGGTCATGAGCATTATAAACTTATTTTGGTGTAGCATACAAATTACTTAGAAAACTGAGCCCTTTTTAGGAAACTTTCGTTACTTTACAGACATTAATAATACTAAGAATACTGGGGCCCTAATGTCTGTATCCCCAGTTTGAAGCAGTGGCTCCATACAGGGAGAGATAAGACAAGAAGACCTCAGGCTCTTGCCCACCTTTCACTAAACCAAGAATATCCCTCAGAGAGCCACTTGCCATTGTCTGTTATTTAGAGATTTTGCCTGAGGGGAGAAGTAAACCATAAAACAGATAGTTCTTAATCTTTTCCCCCAAAGAACTGATTTTATTTCCAGCAAATCTTGGGGAAGTTCAACCTTAATGTACTCTCAAAAATAGTGATACTTGTGGGATAAGATAAATAGGAAGAGATTCCAGATAGAGGCTGAACTGTAGGCTGGTTAGGTTACAGAAGAGAAATGAAACACCATGGAGGAGCCCTTCTGATGTCAGAAAAAAATGTTAAACACTGACCTCAGAATGTTTTTTTTCAAAGGAGTCAGACTCTGAGTGGATCACTTTGTAGAGCAGTTTGTGCCCCAGGACATTTTTGAAAACAATGGAGCAATCAGCTGGCAATTACTAAGGTTTAATAGTTGGATATGTCAGAGAAAGAGGAAGAAAGTCTTACAAAAGCCACTGTCACACAAGGTGACTGCAAGTGTTCCCAAAGCTGAGTTTCCCTGAGGAGTAACATTAAAAGCTTAACAATTGGAGGGAAAAATAGACTTCACCAAAATAATTAGGACAGTCACTAAATACATAAACAAGCCAATAATGATA
Organism: Rhinopithecus bieti; assembly: GCF_001698545.2. Taxonomy (NCBI): domain Eukaryota; kingdom Metazoa; phylum Chordata; class Mammalia; order Primates; family Cercopithecidae; genus Rhinopithecus; species Rhinopithecus bieti. Next base: position 535,567 of record NW_016809106.1, on the reverse strand, counting down.
ACATACATTGAGTGAAAGCAGAAGTAACCAGAGTTGCTCTATTATCAAAGATAGCCAGTTTCCAACAGAAATTTTGAGGCATGCAAAAACACTGGAAAGCATGACTTATTCGCTAGAAAAAAAAATCAAACAGAGACAGCCTATGAAGGTGACCAGAGGTCATATTTATCAGAAGAAGACTTTAAAGTGGCTATTACAATCATGTTCACAAAATTGAAAAAGAAAACTATGATTAAAGAAAGTTCTGATTACAATGATTCATCAAATTGATAATATTAATAAAGAGATAAATGTTGTAAAACAGAACTAAAAATAAATTTTACAGTTAAAAGTACAATAACTGAAATGAATAATTTTCCAAAACAATTCAAAAGATATTTCAACTTGTAAAGAAAGAATAAAAACTCAAAGGCATTGCAATGGTGATTCTGCTAAGTGAAGAATAAAGAGAAAAATGAATCAAGAAAATAAAAGATACTAAGATAAATACGGACATGGTTGAGCACACCATCAGAAGCGTAATGGGACTTCCAGAGAAAGAAAGGAGAATGAAAAAAACAGAAAAATATTCAAAGAAGTAATATCTGAAAACATTCCAAATTTATTGGATAACAGTAAGTTGTACACCTAGCAACTCAACAAACTCCTAGTAGGATCTATGTAAAGACAATCACAAGCAGATTGTCTTATACATTGTCTTCTACAATCTTACAGATTGTACAGCAAAAATGTTGAAAGTCAAATACAAGGAGAAAATATTAAAAGCAGGAAAAGTGGCACATTACTTACAAAGGAGCTTGCAATATACTGAATGCTTATGATTCTCAAAAGTTTGTATGTTGAAATCCTAACCCTGAGGTGATGGTATTGAGTGATGGGGCCTTTGGAAGGTTGGAAGTTTGGCACTGAATCTGCCAGTACCTCAATCTTAGACAATTTTTTACAATTCTTACAACCGTAAGGGTATATACCCCAGACAACAAAGCTGATTCAATATCTCATTATTGTAAGTATAATTGAGAGTATAATTCTTACAACTGTAATAAGATAGAGCTCAAATAATTTTTATAGCTGACATTAATACAGGAGTTATTATGAAATCATTTTTAGGCAGCTAGAAAGGGGAAAGTTCTCAGTGGAATTTTCCTTTAATAAAAAGCAGCCTCCAAACTATTTATTCTCTAACAGAAAGCAGCCTGAGAAGTCAGGCATAGATATGCAAACTAGGAGCTTTTATATGTAAATGACAGCAGCTGTACCTGGAAGTCACGTACATTCAGTATGGCCTCTCTTGCCCTCTTTTCCTTGTCACCCCTTATATGGGCGTCATGGCAGCCTCCAGGTAAAACCACGTGTACAAGTATCAAGGTCATGGCCAGGTGGAAGCCAGGTTTGCATAATAAAAGACTAGAATGGGCGGGCCAGTCTTTTCCTGGGCTATGTGAATGGCACACCTGGTCAAACCCATGCCCTGAGCCCTAGATCAATCAATCATTGCCTCCTCAAGCTTCTGTACAAAATGATTGCATTCACTGCAAACAGGACACCCTCTTTTGGGCAACCCGGTTTCTCAGCATGAAAAGCTTTTATCTCCCTTTTCTTCTTTTCTATTAAACTTTCCACTCTTAAACCCACTCCTCAGGTGTGTCTATCTTCCGAATTTTTCTCGAACAAGACCAAGAGCCAGGGTGTATACCCCAGACAACAGAGTCATTCCAACATCTCAGTGTAAACAATTCAGTTCAGAACCATATTTTCAAAGTGTTCAAAATCAAAACAAAACAAAGTAAAAAAACTTTCAACCAAGGATCATACATCCATCAAAGTTCACTTTTCAAAAGAAAGGTAAAATAAAACTTTTCAGGATAAACATCAGCTAAGAGACTTTTTTTGCTAGAAGACCCACCTTAAAAGAACTGCTAAAAAAGTTCATCAGCCTAAGAGCATTTAACTTCAGTTATTTATTTGAATCTACATCAATAAGAGTAATTGCATGATTATATATCAGTATGAATACATATTGTTCCCCTTGTTTCTCATAATTGATTTAAAAAACAATTGCATATGTAATTTAAAAACTTTTAAAGCATATGCCACTGCCCTTTAAATTAGTTAAGAGAAGCAAGGAGAAAATATTATATATAAAATGTATAGTTGTAACTACAAATAGAGAAATGTTGAAGCCAGACATAGAAGGAAAAACTTCACATATTCACAGTTATTTGTAGGGGCTAAAGATCAAAATAATTGAACTCATGGATATAGACAGAGAAGGATGGTTACTAGAGGCTGAGAAAGTACTGAGGAACAGTGGGGAAGGAGTTGGGAATGATTAATGAGTACAAAAAAGTAGTTAGAAAAAATAAATTAGACCTAGTATTTGCTAGCACAACAGGGAGACTATAGTTGAAAATTAATTGTATATTTAAAAATAACTACAAGGATATAATTGGATTATTGTGATACAAAGGACAAATGCTTCAGGTGATAGATACCTCATTTACCCTGATGTGATTATTATGCATTGTATGCCTATATCAAAATATCTCATGCAACCCAAAATGTATACACCTATTATGGACCCCCAAAAATAAAAAAATAAAAAGTTAAAAACATTTAAGTGTAGTATATATACTAATAACATCACAGAGGTGGTAGAACAAAGCTATATCATTACAGGTAGTTAAGTAATAATTTAATGTTGATTCTGATAAATTAGGTTAAAAAATGTCAACTATAGAGTAACTTCAAACTTTTAACTCAAAAATATAGTGAAAATATAAATAAACTAAAATGCTTAGATATCCATTTAATGAAAGATGAGTCAGGGAAACAAGCATAGAGGAACAAAAAATGCATGAGAAATATAGGTAAACAAAAAGCAAAATGACAGACAAGTCCAGGTATGTCAATAATAATAGCAACAAATGTGAATGAATGATACAACCTAATCAAAAGGTAGAGATTATAAGATTGCATTAAAATATCCAAGAGATGTAAAATATCCAAGAGACACAGATGCAGATATTAATAAAACGAAAATAAAAATTGAAATAATAAAGCTAAAATTTTCTCTGAAGAGAACAAAAAAGTCATCAAATCTTTAGCCAGATTAGTCAAGAAAAGAAAAGACTTAATCTGATAGAATCAAATTCAAAGATACAACTAGGATAAAAGTATAGAAAATGAGATATCAAGAAACTAGGAATCAAAATAAGCTAGATACTGATACTGGAGAAAATAGACTTTAGAACAACAAAAATGATACTAACTACAAGGAAGTACATTTCAGAATAATAAAATTGTCAATCTACCAGGATTATAAACATAAATTTACCTAATAAAATAAAATGAAAATAAAAGACAATAAAAAAGAGCATAAATTAATAAAATAGAGAATAAAGAATAACAGAAAATCAACAGAGCCAAAAATGTTTCTCTAAACAACAAAATTGTCAAATTGTTAGCTAGATTAATAAAATTAAAGAAAAGAGAGAGAATACTTAATTTACTAGATGTCTTAATTTAATTTAATTTAGGAGAGCTAAATAATTAAACATGAGGCCAAAGTACATAAGAAAGCGGCAGCCTTTTATTGCAAATATGCACATACTCTGGGGGGAGGTTCTCCGGTCCTCAGGTATGGGGCCAGGGAAGTCAACCCGGGGCTCTCCGATGAGGTTCTCCCGTCCAGGAATGCAGAGGCGGAAGAAGTCAGAAGTCACACCGGCTCCTGAGGGCGGCAGACTTTTATGCATTGGTACTGGAAGGGGGAGGGCAGTGGGCAGGATAAGGGCGTGACAGGGGCGTCTCCGTAGGCGTGGCTGGGTAAGTTTCGATCTCTTCGGATTGACATCACCTGGCACATGCTCAGTTGATCTGCACTTTCCTGAGCGCAGGCTGCATTTTCCGCGTGGGAGTAAGTTGGTGATGAAGAACCCCGAAGCAACAGGGACTGTGCCTTCTTGTTCACCTTTCTCCATTTTGTCCCTTCTCCCTCACCCCAAACACTAGAATCAGAAATGAGAGCAGGCACATTACTACTAACTTTACGGAAAGAAAAAAGATTATAAAACTGTGACTATGAACAACCATATAGTCACAAATTAGATAACTTAAAAGAAACGGGCAAACTCCTAAAAGGGTACAAACGACTAAAACTTACTCAAAAGGAAACACAGTATGAACAGAACTGTAACATGCAAACAGTTTGAAGAATTAATTATCAAAATACCACAAACGACAGGTCAGTTCCAGAAGTTTACTATTGGATCCCACCAAATATTAAAAAAATAAATAAATACAAATTCTCCACAAACTCTTTCAAAAGATAGAGGAGGATGAACCCTTTCCAATTATTTTTATGAGGTCAGTTTATCCTGATACCAAAATCAAACAAAGATATCACAAGAAAAGAAACATACAGACCAATATCTCTGATGAATATGTTTTCCAAAATCCTCAATGAAATAAAACTAAATCAAATACAGCAGCATATAAAAATAATTACGCACCATGACCAAATGGGATGTTTCCAGAGATGCAAATTTAATTCAACATGTGAAATTCAACTAATGTAAAACATCATTTGTTAGAGGAGGTAGATAGGTAGATATGAACATGGGGGAAGCTCCTGAGAAAGGAAAAGCCTGGGAAGGTTCACTCCCCACTCCCTGGAGGGGCCAATCAAAATTTGCATGTTAATAGCATCTCTAATGCTAGAGTGGGTGGATCTAAGTCAAATGTGGTTAGGAAGAAGAGGAAGTACTTAGGCAGAAAGAAATATCGCCGAACACCTCTTAAGGTGCCACAATTATCATTCACTCTGCCATTAAAATGTCAGAATGTCACTAGCTACAAGTACAATCCTAACAGCAACCTGGCTCCATAAGTACAGATTAGGGCAAATGAGAAAATTCCAAAGAGATATGCAGGCACAATAGGTAAAGATTTGACCACTATACAACCTTCCTGGGGTGGTGGTAATTATCAGGGCTGCTGTCAGACAGGATTTGTATTGAATCACCAGCTGTATTAGTCTGTTCTCACACTGCTATAAAGATATACCCGAGACTGGGTAACTTATAAAGAAAAGAGGTTTAATTGACTGACAGTTCTGCATGGCTGGGCAGGCATCAGGAATCTTACAATCATGGCAGAAGGGGAAGCAGGCACATCTTACATGGTGGCAGGTGAGAAAGGGCAAGCAAGAACAGGGAAAGTTGCCTTATAAAACCATTAGATCTTACAAGAGCTCATTCATTGTCATGAGAACAGCATGTAAAACCACTCCCATGATCCAGTCACCTTTCACCTGGTCCCTCCCTTGACACATGGGAATTATGGAGATTACAATTTGAGATGAGATTTGGGTGGGGACACAAAGTCAAGCCATATCACCAGCCCAAGTATGCATATTAACCAATAGTAAGGGAGGATTCTACAAGCCTGTGGGTGGGGAGTAAGGTGGGACTTAAGCCAGGAGTGGGAACACTAGACAAAGAAAAAATGCAGAGACTTGAGGCAGAGGTGGAGATTGCACAGAATCTTCAGAGCTCTTTTCCCTGCATGATCAACCCACTGCTCTACTGGGGCATCCCTCTTTATTAAATTTTTCTTTCCTGCAATGAGCTCTTTACAGTGTATTTCATTTCAATAAAGTTCTTTGCTATGTTTGTACTGACTCTTGGTCAAAATTTTTCTTCCAAGGTAGACAAGAACTTGGATATCTGCTCTTTGTGGTAACAATATCAATAGAGTAAAATAAATCATATGATCATTTAATTAGATGCAGAAAAGAATTTAATGAAACATAACATCCTCTCATGATGTAAACAATTAGGAAAATTGAAATAGAACTTTTTCAACCTGATAAAGGATGATACGGTTTGGCTGTGTCCTCACTCAAATCTCATCTTAAATTCCCACGTGTTGTGGGAGGGACCCATTTGGAGGTAACTGAATTATGGAAGTAGGTGTTTCCTGTGCTGTTCTTATGACAGTGAGTAAGTCTCACAAGATCTGATGGTTTTATAAGGGAGAGTTTCCCTGTACAAGCTCTCTCTTTGCCTGCTGCCATCCGTGTAAGACATGACTTTCTCCTCCTTGCCTTCAGCCATGATTGTGAGGACTCTCCATCCACGTGGAACTTAAGTCCATCAAATTTCTTTCTTTTGTAAATTGCCCAGTCTTGGATATGTCTTTAACAGCAACGTAAAACGGACTAATACAAAGGACATCTATAAAAAGCCCATAGCTAATAATATCAGACTTAATGGTAAAAAACTTAATGATTTTTACCCTGGTGTTCCTCCACTCATCGGAGCCATATCAAAACAACCCAAAGAAAAAATTCACAAAATATCTGAACTGACATTCCCCCAAATAAGATATCTGAATGAGTGATAAAGCTATGTAAAGATGTTCATCATCGTTGACCAGGGAAATAAAAATTAAAACCACTATGAGATAACACTTCACACCTGCTTGGATGGCTAGAATTTAAAAAGCCGGACAATAAGTATTGGTAAGGAAATGCAGCAACTGAAATCCTTAGTCAATTAAGGATTGCAGCCATTTTGTAACACAGTCTGTCAGTCTCAAGCAATTAAACATAGAGTTGCTACATAAAACAGTAAGTAGGCTTCAAGGTAAATACCCCAAATAATTGAAAACATATGTCCTTGCAACAACTTACACATGAATGTTTTTAACAGCATTTTTCATAAAAGCTAAGTGCGGAAATCACCCGTGTCCATCAAGTGATCAATGGATAAGCAAAATATGAATATACCTGTGAGAAATACAAATTAAGTTCTAAGCCTACAACTGACTGAATGGACCCCGTTTTGACCAAGGGGACCCCCCAAAAAATTGGACGCTGAGTTCACTACTATAATGAGATGGGAAGTTCACCTTATTACACCTCCTCCCTCACTAACCATCATTAGGCTTTCATCCCTAAGTGCTAAATAGAAACCAGCCCTTTCAGACTCCACACTGATAATGTTTATGTCAATGAAAAGAGTCAAACTCGAAAATATTTGAAGATATTTATTCTGAGCCAAATATGAATGACCGTGGCCCATGACACAGCCCTCAAGTGGTCCTGAGAGCACGTGCCCAAAGTGGTTGGGGTGCAGCTTGGTTTTATACATTTTAGGGAGGCATACGACATCAATCAAATACATTTGAGAAGTACATTGGTTTGGTCCAGGGGCTTCCAGGTTATAGGTAAATTTAAACATTTTCTGGTGGGCAATTAGTTACGTTTGTCTAAAGACCTGGGATCAATAGAAAGGAAATGTTGAGGGTAAGAAAAAGATTGTGGAGACCAAGGTTCTTTTGAAGTCTCATAGTGGCTGCCCTTAGAGACAATAGATGACAAATATTTCCTGTTGAGAATTTGAAAAGGTGCTAGGCTCTCAGTTAATCTCTTCAGGATTGGGAGGGCTTGTAAGAAATAGATCTAGTTATGTTAATAGAGATTCTTTACAGATACAAATTGACCCCCCCAAAACGATGGCTTTGCAGGGCCATTTCAAAATATGGCAAAGAAACATGTTTTGGGATAAAATAGCTTGATTTTCTTCATTGTCAAGTAATGTTATGCTAGAGTCAGGTTGGAAAGTAAGTCACAATATGTAGGGTTAAAGAAAACCAATGCGATGAGAAGTTACGGTTTGTAGGGCATGACTTCCCAGGCCTCTTAGAAAGGAATTTGGGCAAGATAAGGTAAAATCAGAGCTTAGGCCTCAATTACTAGCTTATCTTCCCAGAAAGAAACAAAGATAAAATGAGATTGATCATTTCTTCACTCTTCCAGAGGCCTCTGGTTTTCTAGTCTCTTTTCTTCAAATGTTCTCCATCTCTTATGTAAAATGTAGATTTACTGGGCATTAACTAAAGTCTCAAAAGTATGTAATCAATCATCTCACTGCTGCTCTATCCTTTTTTAAAATTTTATTTATTTTTTATTTTTATCTCAATAGATTTTTGGGGAGCACGTGGTGTTTGCTTACATGGGTAAGTACTTTAGTGGTGATTTCTGGGATTTTGGTGCACCTGTTACCCAAGTAGTGTACACTGAACCCAATGTGTACTATTTTATCCCTCACCCCCATCCCAACCTTTCTCCCAAGCCCAGAAAGTTCTTCATATCATTCTTATGCCTTTGCATCATCATAGCTTAGCTCTCACTTATAAGTGAGAATATACTATGTTTGGTTTTCCATTCCTGAGTTACTTCACTTAGAATAATGCTCTCCAACTCCATCCAGGTCACTAACAATGCCATTATTTCATTCCTTTTTATGGCTGAGTATTATCCCATGGGGTGTGTGTGTGTGTGTATATATATATATATATATAGAGAGAGAGAGAGAGAGAGAGAGAGAGAGCACATTATCTTTATTCGTTCATTGATTGATGGGCATTTGGGCTGGTTCCATATTTTTGCAATTGCAAATTGTGCTGCTATAAACATACATGTGCAAGTGTCTTTTTTCATATAATGACTTCTTGTCCTCTGGGTAGATACCCACTAGTGGGATTGCTGGATCAAATGTTAGATCTACTTGTAGCTCTTTAAGGAATCTCCACACTGTTTTCCATAGTGGCTATACTAGTTTACATTCCTATCAGCAGTGTAGAAGTGTTCCCTTTTCAACCACATCCACACCAACATTTATTATTTTTGTATTTTTAAATTATGGCCATTCTTGAAGGTGTAAGGTGGTATTGCATTGTGGTTTTGATTTGCATTTTCTTGATAATTAGTGATAATGGCATTTTTTTTTGGCCATTTCTGTATCTTCTCTTGAGAATTGTCTATTCATGCTCTTAGCCGACTTTCTGATGGGATTATTTATTTTCTCCTTGCTGATTTGTTTGAGTTCCTTGTAGATTCTGGGTATCGGTCCTTTGTCTGATGCATAGTTAGTGAAGATTTTCTCCCGTTCTGTGGGTTGTCTTTTTCCATTGCTGACTATTTATTTTGCTGTACAGCAGTTTCTTAGTTTAATTAAGTCCTAACTATTTATCTTTGTTTTTTGTTGTATTTGATTTTAGGTTCTTGGTCATGAAGTCTTTTCCTAAGCCAGTGTTTAGAAGGGTTTTTTCGATGCTGTCTTCTATAATTTTTATGGTTTCAGATCTTAGATTTAAGTCTTTGATCCATCTTGAGTTGATTTTTGTATAAGGTGAGAGATGAAGATCCAGTTTCTTTTTTTTGTATGTGGCTTACCAATTATCCCAGCACCATTTGTTGAATAATGTCCTTTCCCCACTTGATGCTTTTGTTTGCTTTGTCAAAGATCAGTTTGCTGTTAAGTATTTGGCTTAATTTCCGAGTTCTCTATTCACTTCCATTGGCCTATGTGCCTTTTTTTTTTTTGAGATGGAGTCTTGCTCTGTCGCCCAGGCTCAAGTGCAGTGGCATGATCATGGCTCACTGCAACCTCTGTCTCCCAGGTTCAAGCAATTCTGCCGTTTCAGCCTCCTGAGTAGCTGGGATTATAGATGGCCACCAGCACGCTGGGCTAATTTTTGTATTTTTAGTAGAGACAGGGTTTCACTATGTTGATCAGGTTGGTCTCGAACTCCTGACATCGTGATCCCCCCACCTCGGCCTACATGCTGGGATTACAGGACTGAGCCACCGCACCCGGCCTACGTGCCTATTTTTTATACCAGTACCATCCTGTTTTGGAGATTACAGCCGTATAATATAGTTTGAAGTCAGGTAATGTGATGCCTCCAGATGTGTTCTTTTTGCTTTTTTAAGGAAATGTGTAAATATGTTACTAAACCTCCTGAGAGTCTCTTTGGAAAAAAACAGCCATAGATGTGTCTGTAACTTATGTTTTTCCTGGGTATGTCCTCAGGCTGGCTGAAGAAAACTCAATGAGTTGGGAATGATGCCTGAGTCTCTCATTTTGATTGCCACATGCAATGCGATATTATTTGGCCGTGCAAAGGAATGAAGTATTAATATCTACAATAACATGGATAAACCTTGAAAATGCTATGCTAAATAAGCTAGTCAAAAAAGACCACATATTTCATTCCAGTGCAATGCTTAGAACAGGAAACTATATAGAGACAGGAAGTAGATTAGCAATTGCTAGGGAGTGGGGCGTATATGTGGGGATAGGGGATAGTAGCTGAAATTCACAAGGTTTCTTCTTGCAATGAGGAAAATATTCTAACATTAACTGTGGCAGTGTTTTTCCTTATCTGTGAATATACTAAAACGATCCTTAACATTTAAACGTACAGTTTATATGGATGAAAAGTATCTCACTAATGCTATTTAAAAATAAGAAGTTACCCCTAAAATGAATTTAAATACTGATACATATGATCAGATCAGGTGAATCATATTTTGCAATCCGATAGAGAAACATGGCTGTTGAGTTACAGAAAGGACTGAAGAAATTGATGTGAAGTGAGCAAAAAAGAAAATACTTAGAAAACAAGGGTTTTTAAATATGTGTTCATAATTCAGGAAAGTGATTAATGTAATGTTCCTCAATAGTAGTGACACATTTTTATTATAGAAAGCAGGAGATAGTAAAAGGGAATATGGCATGGTGGATTCTCTGAATCCCTAACCACCAGGCAGGGGATGGCTAGAAGTCTGTTTATGCGTAGGCCTTCCACAGCCTGGGGTTCAAGAAAGAAATTTTATCTTCAGGCAGAAAAAAAAGAAAAGACAAAG
>NW_016809106.1:430450-524585 GCF_001698545.2 Rhinopithecus bieti | reverse complement strand
TTTTTTTTTTTTTTTTTTTTCAGGGAATACTCAGTGTTGCAGTGTATTAAAATGAGAAATGAAAAGTCAGTCCTCAGGCTAAAATCGAGTTATGCTAATCAAGGGTTTTGTCAGATGAGAAAAAACCTTAACATTTACTGAGTGCTCACTTTGCTTCCTAGTGTGCTTACAGAAGAGAAGGGTCAGGCACAGCGATATCAGGTTCCAGAAACTTGGCCATCACAATTTGGTAATGATAGAGGAAAGAGAGCAAGGAATTAAACAATGTGAGATCTTCTTGTTATAATTAGACATAAACTAATTAAGATTTATTAGAGGCTACGGGAAGACTATTAGGGAGAGAAAGGGCTTAGTCAAAGTGGCTTGTGTATAAACCCAGTTAAAATATTAGGAATATATATATTTTTAAGAAATCACTTTTAAGTCATTTATTTCTGGTTATTATCTCACTATTAAAGTGGTGTTTCTTAATCACTTAATTATAGCTATGTAATTTTTGAATATATTAGTACTTAAGAACCCTATTGACAAGCGAATTGTCCTCAATATTATACAAATGTTTAAATAATTCTGAAATTAAATTTTCGAATCACATTATTGTTGGGAGGAATATATTCATATGATTGATGTATTATCTGGTGGAAAATAGAATTATTAGAGAATAAGATTTAGTACAGAATTAGAAGTTGTTTCTGTTATTTTAATGCAAATAAAATAGTGCTCTAGCCCTTGAATATGATGGTAACTCATGAGGTTTTTCATTTACAGGTATTTAACATAGTATTTTCCACAAAGATTGAGTTAACTAAATGGATGCAGAAGAATGAAATATTACCGCTTTCATAATTCGTTAGCAGTGCAGGTTAGGTTCTACAAAGATCATTTTATATTCAAATAAAACCATGACCTGATCTTCTTGATTGTTAGTGTGATCTATTTTTTCTCACTTACTTAAAGCAAGATAATTCCTCTTGAAAACAGTCAAGTAACAATTTTGTGTTAAAATTCTCACCTAATTTAGGTATTCAGAATTTTGTGAAGATGGTTAGAAAAATGAAAAGTAAAGTTTGCTTCATTTTCAATAGCTTTAATGTCCTAAAGTATCATCTATAAAAAACACATGATTTTTTCTGTGTGTTGTATAAGATAATGATACTTGTGGTCTAATACTGTAACTTTTTTTAGATGCTTTACCTTTCGGTATGTGAATGATCTTAACTGTTTCTCTAATTGGCTGGGTGACAATAAGACAAGTTGATCTTAATTAGGAGTTAGAGCTTCCTTCTTATTCATGTCAGTTGTAAACATTATAATTATAAAATTGGTATAGTGGAGAAGGAAAAATAAAAACTCATTGGTATGATTTAAGGAAAGTAATTTATTCTGGGTTGCTTAAGGTTAGTGTAAAAAAAGACAGAGACATAGGATACATAGTGATGTAGATACATGAATATGCAGGGCTAAAAATATTGCTTTGGTATAATTTAAAATAGTGTATTTGAAACATATTTTCTGTTAACAAGAACAAAAAGGAAGATTAAAATATATCCCATAGGATATATGATGTAGGCTATTTTAATAAAAATATCATATCTGAAGGCAGTTATATCTCTGTCCTGTAAAATTGACGTTCCATGTTTTTACATATTTACATGGATAAGTTTAAAAATAACATAAGACTTCACTGGCATTTGCATCCTTTTTTTGTCCTGTCTAATATATCCATGCTAATTCTGGTTGGGGTCCTGGCAATGTAGTATTATTTTTCATTCTTTCTATTTTTTGGATTCTTTAAAAACTAATCACATATAAAATATTATACTTTATTAAAATCTGTTGGGTACAAACTGTGCAAAGTTTTGCATTTGTTCACTGCTATCTGCCCTATCTCCATTGACATGTGCTCCTTTACAAGTATTATATTGAGTAGCATTTTACTTAGTTCAAATGTACAAAAAAGCACAGAGTGAATCATCAGTACATGAACACAACCATGTATCCTCCACTCAAGTTGCCTAAGGTTAGATTCCCCAGAAACAGAGATGGGCACAGGGATGTGAGTACCCAAAGTTATGGATGAAGTTCTCTTTGGGCAACTCTGTGAGCAAAAGGGTGAAGCTTGAGAGGGAGTTAGGTAAGGACATACTCTCAAGAAAAGTTTAGGCATGGCTGTGTCAACAGGAAAGGACCCCTGGAACATCAACTGCAGCAGTGTTTCACTCTTTGAAGCAGGGTAACTGGCCTGCTGTTACCTGAATAATGTGAAAAGGCTTCTTGGTAGGATGGCTCCTTTCATTTAAAGGTAGGTTTCTGGAGAAGAGGTGAAGCTGGAAGCAATAGGAAGTCAATATTTCCAGCAATTGAGTAATAAGTGGGCCAGGGTCTGGGCAGGGCCCCACAATGTCCTCTCCAGAGGTAACTAAGTAGAATTATTTGAGGGAGCTGTCTTGGGCTTCCTTAGATTATGGTGATCTCAGGGTGTGGGACTTCTTATGTTGCAGTGTCCTCCTCTTAGGGGAGGTGGAAGCTTCACATTTCTTAAACACTTGGTCTTTTATTGGCACAGTATCACTTTCAATACATTCTGTTAATCACAGAACGTCACAAGGTCTGCCTTAAATCAAGGCAGGAATTACTGCAACTATTTTAGATACTATCAGAATTATTAAGTATGGTGTTTATTGCAAATGTTTTGTAGATGACCTTGTATTTTCAGGTGAAAAAGCGAGTACAGCAGTACACTGAATTGGGTCAAAGAGACCTAGCCCAACCCAAGGTAATATTTTCCTTTCCTAATGGTGAATCTTAGCCAACCCCCATGGATTGAACCAAAGGTCTCCCTCCTTCTTAGGGCTGGGTGGGACAGTGAGTTAACCACCTGTATTGAATGCAGGGATAGAAATTTGATTCTCGTTCTTTGCCAAGATTCACCAGCACACTCATACAGACGCATGTGACGCTTAGTCCCTTCTCTCCTTAAGAGAGCTCATGTTAGGGCAGGGAAGGTTAGAGGGATCAGGAGATATACAAGTAAGTGAACTCTTTCAGATTTAATGTCATGGAGGCTGCATGTAGCTTGAACAAATGAAATTCATTCATCCCACTAGAAACTCTGTATCAGGTAGAAAGATAATCATTACTGAACTCATCTATTTCTGCTTTGTGGACCCCTTTATCCAATAGTAACATCTACTTTGTTCTCTGGTTGGCCCCTGTATATTCTTTAGGTAACTCAGGCTTAGCTCATACAGAAGGAGACATTTTTTTTAATGACCCCAATTAAAGTGTATTTCTTTTGCTGCCCATTTTCATGACATCTCTTAACTTTTTCCCAGTTTTATTATGAGGGTGAGAGGAGTTTTCCAAAGCAGTAAAGACGACTACAAGTATTTATACAGATACCTTGACTCAATTTCTCCTTCTCCAGTAGGTAACCTCATCAATATTGTAATTCTAATCTAGGTCAGTAAGAGCCAGCTATTAGTGTCTCATCTTCCCAAGGGAGTTTGTCTGTCTCATGGAAATCTACCTGAGAAGGTCAATGTTCCTTCACATCTCAGTGCTTTTTTTTTTTTCTTTGAGATGGTATCAGAGTCTCCCTCTGTTGCCCAGGCTGGAGTGCAGTGGTGTGACATCAGCTCATTACAACCTCCACCTCCCAGTTTCAAGTGATTCTCCTGCCTCAGCCTCCCGAGTAGCTGGGATTACAGGTGTACACCACCACACCTGGCTAATTTTTGTATTTTTAGTAGAGATGGAGTTTCTCCATATTGGCCAGGCTGGTCTTGAACTCCTGACCTCAGGTGATCCGCCTTCCTCAGCCTCCCAAAGTGCTGGGATTACAGGCGTGAGCCACCTCACCTGGCCATATCTCAGGTCTTTAATGAAATAAAAGTGTTTTTCTTGTTCTTAAAACCATCCACTATGAAACATGTTGGATAGGTGATATCTTTCAAATGTTGATTCAGAAATGGGGTCTCTTCTGTCTTAAGTCCTGTGGCTTAAACAACTGTAAATATCATTTCTACCAAGGTAACTGCTACCAAAGTTTGTATATGTTTTCCTTCCGAAACTCATGTTGAAATGTAATTGCCATTGTAACAATATTAAGAGGCAGGACCTTTAAGAGGTGATTAAGCCATAAGAACTTCACTATTAAGGGTGGGATTGGTGCCATTATTAGAATGAGTTCAGCCCTTCTTGCTCTCTCTTGTCCTTCTGTCTTCTCTCGTGGGATGATTCAGCAGGAAGACCCCCATCAGATGTTAGCTCCTTTATCTTGCACTTCTGAGGCTCTAGAACTGGGAGACAATACATTTCTGTTCATTATAAATTATCCAGTCTCAGGTAATCTGTGAGACCAGCAAAAACAAACTAAGACAGTAACCTTGGAAGTCATATCCATTTTAAGGATGATAAACACAGAGAATCACACATGGGAGATTGTGATGTGATAAGTCTGCAAGTAGCTGACATAGCTTTTACCTTTATTTATTGGCCTGGACTCAGTCATTTTCCCAATCTATAACTTCAAAGGAGACTGGTAAACATAGTCTAGCTCTATGCACAGGAAGAATAAGCAGATTTGGTTGATCAGACATACATAGTCACAATCTGGTAACAAATAGCATTTCACCCTTCTTCCCAATCCCAGTGACGGCACCTATTTCCTTTGTCCAGTCAAAAGAATAGATTTTGAATGATGCAGGTTGTGTCTCTATTCTTTTCAGATATAGAGCTTCTCAGTCTGGTGACTTATAACTGAAGAGTTCAATTATGTGCACTCCACCACATTTATTCATATCAACCCTATTAAATCAGGGACAGTGTATTTGAACTAAATTTCTTTTGTTCCATGACCTCTTGGTTTTTCTCTCAATTTAATGGCAGCTCCTTTGAGTCTATTAGAAATAACTCCATCAGGTGAGAAGAAAATATTCATGTCTGAGGGTGAATATTAATATCTTTATCACTTAAAGTGCCTTGTGTTTTATTTTATACCTCTGAACTATAGAGGCAAACAGGTTTTCCAACCTTTTAAATCCCTAAATTATTATTTTTATTTACTTTAATTTATTTGTGTAAACAGGCTAATTCTTTCCTGAATTTATCTTTTTTCATGATGAGAGGAAAAGCCAAAACATGTTATTACTCTGAATCATTTCAGGCTTTTCACTTAGATGTAGGCTCAGTGATCTGATTTCTGTAGGTACTCATTGTTTTCTGACATTACATAACATTGTTCCCTAGCTTTCCATCCACTGATATCCAGATGTTACTTGGTAAAAAGGGGCCTCTTAAACAGAGATTAGATTTGATGGAAATTTCAGCATATCTTCAGTCTTGGAAATTTCTTTGTTAAAATATGTCTTGCCATCACCTTTTCAACGTATCTGATTTATTATCATATCAATGACTACTGAAGGCATAGAGGAGGCCACAACTCAGTGAAAGACCTGTCTTCTAATCCTGGAAGTCTGATTATTGTTTATAGTCAGTTTCCCTTGTTTATTGTCAGTTTCCCTCAGATAGTTGAGAGAGGAGTCAAAATCTCTTTGCTCGGAGTCCTGCAGGTCAGAATGTGTTGGAATACCTTTCTGTTACTGATATCCAGTCTACTGAAAAGACAGATTGGGCAGAAACTTTCCAGAGGTAAGCCATCACATGTATTAGTGTCATATTTTAATTACTTTTTATTATCCAGTTTGGTCACCATCATCAACAGAAACAGTCCAGTAATCTGGACATTTTCCTTTGTCCTGGGGAAAACACTTTTCAGTTTCTGGTGGTACTCCTCCAAGACTGCACTCTTAAACATGGTACTTAAAAAATAAATACATATAATCTGTGTATGAAAACAGTCATTAAAATTTGATCGATTATTTCACTTTTTGGTGTTGCCTAGTCCAGTCTTAACTCTCCTGAAAAGTTAACCAGTGCAGGTTGATATGACTCCATGAAGGTTATTTCAGGTTTTCAGTTGGATTTAATATGGTGACTAACTTCTAGCCTGCTTATTTGAGTGCTTTCTCTTATTTCATGAAGTTAGTTATCAAGGCAGAGAAAACATCATTGAGTCCTGAATATAGTGCATTTATAGACCTTGCCAAATTGCTTGGCAACAGTCATCATGCCTGGAATAATTAGGACCATCAATCTCTGTACCATTGCCCATAAATCTCATCAACCTTTGCATAAATTCCACTTCAGTACCCTTCTCTGTCATAGTCATAAGAATGTAAGAATGACAATCACTTCACTTATTCATTTCTACATTATGCCTACATTCTAGCTTACTAGCCAAGATATATTCTTCTTGTTGAGCAAAAAATGGCCATCTACTAATGAAAAGCATTTATTTTTAGTCCATTAAAAATATTATAAATAAATAATAATATATTAATGAGATACAGATATTTTTACAAGGCATATTCCAACCTGCAAAGATACAGCCAAGCTAAAGGTGTAAGCTATAAAGAATACCTCAATACATTCTTATAATTTTATAAGATTAAATTCTCCTGATAAGTCTTAACAAATTACATTATGTTGAAAGAGATGCAGTATGAAAGTCCCACTGAAAACATTAAATGTCGTTCATGTGTAAATGTGTTTGATTTTACTCTTGAAAACCAATTACAAATACATAGACATACATATATAAAGAGCCAGAACTCATAATAACTTAATTCCATAATATATAAGAAAAATGATTTTTAAAATAATTTTGTTCATAAATATTTCTCATATTTATGGCTGCCTTTTTTATTATATCAAAAGCAAACTGGCCTCCCCTGCTTTATATAAAAAAATAAAACAACCTTGCAAAGAAAATAAAGCAAAAATTTCCCATAACTGGAAACAATTATTCTTTAAATTACTCTACAGAAGTAAATAAATGTTACATACCTGCTAAACTGATATTTACAAATAACTTTGAATTGCAAACCTAAAATATCATGACACAAACATTTCTATGTATGTTATTTTATTATTTGTTATTTAATGAATGGTAAAATTATTTTATTTATTTCATACATTCCTGATGCAGCTATACAAACATATATACTCATATACTCATAACCATTATACTCATAACCAACAAATCTTAATAAAATAATGTATTTGTATTTATATTATAGTTTCCTGAATTTGAAAAAAAAGCAGGGGATTAATAAGCCACTTTCTTTCTTATTTCCCAAACATCAGTTTTCCACAGATTGACTCAACAGGAGCACAATATAGCATATATTTTATTTTCTTCTGTCATTGGATAGGCAAGAAAATTACTGGAAATGACTGTAGCTTTCCTGTCTTCTTCTCACATAGGCCAGAGCTCATCTGCAGTTCTCTGACCTCACTGGGAACTCCCGGTACAGAGCAGAGAGAAATGCCTCTGGCCCCGAAAGAGAGTTTGACCCTGGCAAAATCCATGTCTTAGCCAACTGAGCTTGCAGACCTGTGGGTCACTGGGCACAGATTGCCTGCCTTGAACTGCATTATCCCCTACACTCCTTCTGCTTAATGTCTCTGGAAGTCCTGACCATTTGGGTCATGCCTGACATAAGACCTTAAATCCTGTAACTGAAATATGGAGTGAAATCTTTTGGGGATATATAGCTGAAAGCAAAATAAATAACATTTAAAATAACCAGAAAATAATATTGACATTCTTTTTGATTGACACAAGATAAATGCCCAATTGTCATGATGAGTAAAATATGTATTTAACTTCAGAAATAGTATATCTTTCTCATCTACATAGTTTGATAATTTTGATCATTAGGTATATCTCTGTTCCTTTCTATATAACACTCTAGAGTCATTTTTTTTCTTAATGTACAATCAAGAGGGAAAGCTTTACAATCCACGTAGCAATAGTAGGCATTGTCTTAACATCTTTAGTCATGTTTGGTCACATTTATTGTCCAAAAGAATAAAATGCAATGTGTAATTAGTGACAAGGAAATGTGGCAACTTTACATTATGTCATTCTTCTCACAAGCATTTAATAGTTGTTAAAAGTCTTCAAAGCGATTGGTTTCCAATGTGATTAGTTCATAAGTTTAAGAAAAATAAACCTCATAATTTACCTCTCAAAACTGTAATTTTGAATAAGAATGATGGTAACGAGTATGCATATAATTGGAATAAGTTTGATTTTGTAGCAAAGCATGTGGAAAGAAGAATCTGGACAATCACTGGAGGGAAAACAGCATTTCTGGAGAGAAATAGGTAAACAGCATTTGAAAAAGCACAAGTCTAAGCAACAGTGAATTGAAACCATGCTGTGTATTGTTATAATTTAGTTTTATATTGAGTATTAAAAGTAATATAGAAAGTTATTCTGACACATAATTTTATTGTTTCTTATGGAAGACAAGAATCTTGTTTATCACGTAATACCTCAAGTAAGACCAATCACTGTCCAAATGAACTGCAAAATCACAATCTAAATTCAGGGATATGGACAAACTCAATACCTCAGTATTTAAAACAATTTTACTCCCAATTTGTCCAGAAAGTGTTAGAAAACAATAAAAATAACTGAATTGTTTTCCTTATGAAGTCTCTGAAGACATCAGATTCATAAATCAATTCTTTCCTATGAACCAGAACATTTTGTTTCTGCCATTGGAGACACTAACGTGGTGTGAAAGTGAACAGAATTATTAAATTATAAGTGTAAATTAATCAAGATTTTCAGGACCTTTTTCACTACACTGATTTTCTTATGCCGCCTCATTTTAGCTCTCTGACCTCATCTTTAACTGAACACACACACATGTGTGCATGCACACACTATTCCCCACCTCCAACAAACCATTTATTGGGTTGGAAAGTAACACTGGATTATTTAGATACTTTTGAGAATCATAGTCCATTGTTCTTTGATATTTTGTTTTCACTGTATTCAGGTATGTTTATTGTGTTCTGTGTCAGAACAACCAAATAAAATATATTGATTCAGAAAAACTTAAAAGAGTTTAAAGTGAAAGTGTAAGCATTTGAATTATTAAATGTACCATTACCATTTTAAATCTGTATAAAAATCTGATTCTAAAAAATTAAAATAAAGGATTTTTTTATGGTTAATGACAATAATACAGAAAAAGGCAATTTGTACTGGGAGAGAGGGGAGAGCAGATTTGTGCCCCTGACATTTCGTCTCTTATATTGTTAATACTTCTTTTTTGCTTTTGGAGATGGAGTCTTGCTCTGTCACCCAGGATGGAGTACAGTGGTGTGATCTTGGCTCACTGCAACCTCTGCCTCCAGGGTTCAAGTAATTCGCCTGCCTTAGCCTCCTGAGTAGCTGGGATTACAGGCACCTGCCACCGCTCCCAACTAATTTTTGAATTTTTAGTAGAGACGGGGGCTCACCATGTTGGCCAGGCTGGTCTCGAACTCCTGACCTTGTGATCCACCAGTCTCGGCCTTCCAAAGTGCTGGCATTACAGGCGTGAGTCACTGCACCCAGCCAATATTTTTAATAATATTAACTAAAAAAGATATTTTGAAAGACAGCTTTAACTGTAAGTGCTAGCATATTGGGTCAGCAGCAGCGTAATTTTCATGAAGGTAAAGAACTCTAAGGCGATGACTGTCAGGACTACGAAAGTCCAAAAATCTCTTTATACCTATTAAAGCATTGCTTGTCTAACTTCAGTTCTAAGTTGTGCGTAGAAGATAGAAACTCATTCCCATTCTAATTCAAATAGTGAGTTTTCTCTTGCAATGGCATGTTTGAAAAAGGACAAATAAAAGACACTGTTCTTGAAAACTAAACAGCATTGTGGGAAGTATACGTGTTTAGCATTTGTTATAGTTATTGTCCAAAGGAATAGAACCCAATGTTTATTTATGGCATTTTTCACACAGGCATTTAGTGGCTGTTAAAAGTCTCCAATGCAATAGCTACTTATGTTACTAACACTGGTTATGCAAATCTTTTTGTTTTTTATTCATGGATGATGATATGGTTTGGCTCCGGGCCCGTACCTAAATCTCATCTCGAATTGTAAACCCCACATGTCCATGGGAAGGACCTGGTGGGTGGTGATTGGATCATGGGGGCAGTTTCCCCCATGCTGTCCTTGTGATAGTGAGGAATTTCTTATGAAATTTGGTGGTTCAAAAGTGGCAGTTTCCTTGGCACTTTCTCTCTCCTTCCACCGTGTAAGAAGTGTGTTGCTCCCCCTTTGCCTTTCACTATGGATGTAAGACTCCTGAGGCCTCCCCAGCCATGGAGAACTGTGAGTAATTAAACCTATTTTCTTTATAAGTACCCGGTCTCAAGTAGTTCTTTATAACAGTGTGAAAATAGACTAATACAGAGAATTGGTACCAGCAGAGTAGGGTACAGCTATAAAGATAAGCTGAAAATGAGGAAGCAACTTTAGAATTGGGTGACAGAAAGAGGTTGGAACAGTGTGTAGGGCTCCGAAGAAGACAGGAAGATGTGGGAATGTTTGGAATTTCCTAAAGACTTGCTGAATGGTTTGACCAAAATGCTGATAGTGATATAGACGATGAAGTCCAGGCTGAGGTGGTCTCAGATGGAGATAAGGAACTTATTGGGTACTGAGTAAGGTCACTCATGCTATGCTTTAGCAAAGAGACTGGTGGCATTTTGCTCCTTCCCTAGAGATCTGTGGAAATTTGAACTTGAGAGACATGGCTTAGGGTACTTGGCAGAAGAAATTTCTAAGCAGCAAAGCATTCAAGATGTGAACTGGGTGATTCTGAAAATGTTCAGTCATATGCAATCACAAAGAGATTATCTGAAAATGGAACTTTTATTTAAAAGGGAAGCAGAGCATAAAAGTTTGGGAAATTTGCAGCCTGACCATGCAGTAGAAAAGAAACACCCATTTTCTGGGGGAAACTCAAGCCTGCTGCAGAAATTTGCATAAGCAACAAGGAGTCAAATGTTAACAGCCAAGACAATGGAGAAAATGTCTCCAGGGCATATCAGAGATCTTTTTGGCAGCCCCTTCCATCACAGGTCCAGAGGCCTAGGAGGGAAAAGTGGTTTTGTAGGCTGGGACCATGGCCCTGCTTCTCTGTGCAGCCTCAGGACTTGGTGCCCTGTGTTCTAGCTGCTCCAGTTCCAGCCATGGCTAAAAAGAGGCAAAGGTACAGCTCAGACCACTGCTTCAGGGGGTGCAAGCCCCATGCCTTGGCAGCTTCCAAGTGGTGTTGGGCCTGCAGGTGTACAGAAGACAAATGTTGAACTTTGGGAGCCTCCACCTTGATTTCAGAGGATGTATGGAAATATCTGGATGTCCAGGCAGAAGTCTGCTGCAGCGCTGGACTTCTAGGGGAGAATCTCTACTAGGGCAATGAAGAGAGGAAATGTGGGTGTCGAAGCCCCCACACAGGGTCCCCACTCGTGAGAAGAGGGCCACTGTCCTCCAGACTCCAGAATCGTAGATCCATTGACAGCTTGCACCATGTGCCTATAAAAGCCTCAGGCACTCAACACCAGCCCATGAAAACAGCCACAGTCTGTACCCTGCAAAGTCATGGGGCCGAATAGCCCAAGGCTTTGGCAGCCCACTCCTCACATCAGCATCTCCTGGATGTGAGACATGGAGTCAAAGGAGATTATTTTGGAGCTCTAAAATTTAATGACTGCCCTGTTGGCTTTTGTACTTGTGTGGGGTCTGTAGCGCCTTTGTTTTGGCCGGTTTCTCACATTTGGAATGGCAGCATGTACCCAATGCTTGTACCCCCATTGTGTCTTGGAAGTAACTAAATTGTTTTTGATTTTATAGGCTCGTAGGAAGGGACTTGCCTTGTCTCAGGTGAAACTTTGGACTCATAGTTTTGGGTGAATACTGTAATGAGCTAAGACTTTGGAGGTGTGTTGGGAAGTCATGATTGGTTTTGAAATGTGAAAGAGACTGCTGTTCTTAAGATCAAAGAAAAATGATGACATTTTGATACTTAAATTTTAATGAATTTACTAAAGAGTATCTTGACTCATTTTTGATACTCTCTGTGTTTAAAATAAAATACTTAGTTTATTAGAGAAACCCTACATTCTAGTAAAACATATGGACAATATACCCATAGTGGCCAAAAACTCAGTGGTTGAAAAGTAACCTCAAATATATTTAAAAATGTGAAATAAAAGAGAATTCAAAGTATTCTATGGAAGTGCTTTTTTTTTTTTTTTTTTTTAAGTTGGGTTTTGCTCTTTTTGCCCAGGCTGCTAATTTTGTATTTTATTTTATTTTTTGTTAGAGACAGGGTTTCTCCATGTTGGCCAGGCTGGTCTCGAACACCTGCCCTCAGGTGATCCGCCCGTGTCGGCCTCCCAAAGTGCTAGTGGAAGTGCTTTAATGTTAACATTTGGCCAAACTATTTTAAAATTCTTCTTCCATACTTACAAGAATTGAAATGCAAATTATGAAATGAACACTATATAAAAGTAATTATGCTCAACATTATATTTTCTGTGCGTTTTTTTTTTCTTTTTTTTTGAGAGGGAGTCTTGCGCTGCTGCCCGGCTGGAGTGCAGTGGTGCGTTCTCGGCTCACTGCAAGCTCTGCTTCCCAGGTTCACGCAATTCTCCTGCCTCAACCTCCTGAGTAGCTGGGACTACAGGTGCCCACCACCACACTCGGCTAATTTTTTGTATTTTTAGTAGAGACGGGTTTTCATCATGTTAGCCATGATGGTCTCGATCTCTTGACCTCGTGATCCACCCATCTCGGCCTCCCAAAGTGCAGGGATTATAGGCGTGAGCCTCTGCGCCTGGCCTTTTTGTGTTATTTTATAAGGTTATGTAATAATCAGATACACAAAGAACAACTTTTGGTGTGAAATTGCATTTAGTTTGAATGCATATATCTATTTGTGGCTTTTTTGTATTTTTAATAATGAATAGAGTCTCAGGTTGGCTGCAATTCTTCAAACAAATGTATCTTTTTTTTCCTTTTTTTTTGAGACAGAGTCTCATTCTATACCTAGGCTGGAGTGCAGTGGTATGATCACAGTTCACTGGAGCCTCCTCCTACTGGGCTCAGATGATCCTCTCACCTCACCCTCCTGAGCAGCTGGGACTTACAGGTATGTGGCACCACATCTAGGCAAATTTTGTATGTTTTGTGGTGGCGGGATCTTGCCATGTTTCCCAGTCTGGTCTCAAGCTCCTGGACTCAAGTAATTCATCCGCCTTGGCCTTCCATAGTCCCGGCTTACTAATGTAATTTAAAAGACTTTACAAAATAGTGCAGTGATTCAAATTGAATATTCTAAATTAGATTTATGCTGCTAACATTTTTTTTTAAAATTTAGGACATTTATTTGTATTTTCTTCTCTAAATATGTTTCCTTGTATTCTATATTTATATCAATATCTATATTTATATCAATATCTCTATATGTATTTATCTACAAACCTATTGATTTAGTTTTCATGTATGTTGTGGACTTTCGTATTAACTATGGTAACAGCATATAATGTTAAATCAACATGCTCCTCTTTGAGGGACTATCATGTTATTCTCTCACATGCTCTATTTCCTTATCTTTTTAATTTTGATATTTGACTGTTATATTTTCTTACAATGGTTTAGCTATAAACATAAAAATACTATTTAAGTTAATAATAGTATACTCATTTATTGGAGGGCTGACACTTCAATGACATAATTTGAAGTATAGAGAACAATATCTTATCATTTGATTTATTTTTTAAAGTGTTAAAATATTTTAGTTGTATTTAATTAGGTTGATATTTTAAATTCTGATGTTATATGCCATGTAACGGAGTATCAAGTGACAAGTTGTTAAGATATTTTTCCCCCAGGACTATAGTATGATCTCTCACTTTTTGAATGTATAAGATTATGGAGACACATGTTACTTTATATTACTTCCCCCTGTGATTTGCATTTTCTAATGGCAGCAAGTTAATATGAGAAAGGCACTGAAGTCAAAAAACATAGCATTGAAATAAACCTGTGTTATTACTAACAGCTGGGTACTGAGATGATGCTGTCTGCCTTCTAATGCTGAACATTTCTCTTGATTATTAGTTTTCCTTTTTGCTTATTTGTTGTAACTTTTTCCTTATTGCTCAGGTCAAAGTTTAGATACTAAGTTAATCATCTGAACTTTCGCTTGAAGGCAGTTATATCTCCTGTGTAAAAGTGAGGTCTTAACTTGTATAAAGCACAATGTGTGATCCCATTTATTCATGCAGTTGGGGATCATCTAGCCCAGGCAGAACTGTGTCTTGTCTGTGCCTTGGCTTGCTTGAGGGCTGTTACCCAATCACAGCCCTCTCCTAGCAATCTAAAGGCGAGAAGAGGACACGCATTTACAAAGCAGTCTTTCAAAAAAATATTGGACTGTGGGGAGATTGATCCAATGTAGGCTTAGAACATCAGAATGTTCCTTTCCCTAATACTGTGACCAAATTACATTCTAAACCTTGGGAAAGACTAATCCTAGCTTTACCTTTTGAAGGTCGAATGGGGGTAGGGTAGCACCTTTTAGTTTCTGGAGATACCATCAAAACAGTGTCATGTCAGAAATCAGCTGTGGCAGGCACGGTAACCTTTACTCAGTAATGAAAGGAGATAAGAGAGAAAGCATACAACCATGTGCTACTCCATTACATGATTAAATGTTTGAGAGTGGATTCTTTTCTTCCGATCACTTATCTGAGCAAGAGTTGGCATTATCTTCTAGGTATATTCATTGGGAACTGAGATAAGTTTTAATTCTATCAGATTAATGTGTGCGTGTGTGTGTGTGTATGTGTGTGTGTGTATGTGGCAATTAAAACATCTATTCAAATGATGATTATAATTTTCCTCCAAAGGACTAATGAAGTGAAATATCGATTTTGAGGCGACTCATTAGGATAATAAAATACAATGACATTATCAAAGACAAATACAAAGACAAAGGCTATCGTTTCATTTTTTTCTATTGTTTTACCATAAAAACAAGGGTGAGAAACCTACAAGGCATTAGGATGTTTGAATACGTTGGTGGAATTGGATCTTTGTTTTGATTGACAGTCAATGACCAGACCCTTTCATTCAGTTGTGTGTGTCTGTTGTGTTCTTACGTAAACTCACCATTTTTACTCTTTAAGATATTGTATAAAAGTTTTCTTCTGACCTGTCTTCTAGTTTACTAGTTCTGTTTAGTTTTTTTTCTCTACTTTTAAACTTACTTATTTCTTGAGTTCCTAATTTTTGTCATTAAAGCAATCATTCTCAGAATTTCCATTTTATTCCCTATGGCATCACATCTTCCATTTAAATTATTCTTGCCATTTCATTTCTTGAAAGGATTACTTGCTGTTACTTTAAAGTCCTTCAGTGTCTGACCTGCCTGTTAGTGTGTTTTCAGTGTTTCTTCTCCCGTCTCATTTCTCAGCCCATCTACTTTTTTTGATGCTTGATATTTTTTTCCCCTGTGTTTTGGGCATTGTGATTTGATGTTCTGTATGTTGTTTCTATTTTTCAGAGATTATTTATTTTTGCATTGGGTTGGCTATTATGTACTGACAGATTCTCCTACTTCAAGCAAAGATTGAGCAGATCTCTGGGGGCTAATTTATGTTTAGTTCCCCTTTACTTCTAGTATATATCCCTTGTTATTCCTAAATAATACCCTGGAGTTTGTACGGGTCTTGAATTCTAAATTTGTCCCTTTATTCCTTGGAGCCAGCCAAAAGTCTCAGGTGAAAAATGACATTAAATACTGAGCTCGTCTCCCTGCATGCCTCTCATCTCTCAGACTTCGACCTTTCAAAACTTTTGTGACTTGCAGTCTTACCAATACTTTTAAACGGGTGTGTGCATTTTCACGTGTGTTCACGTGTGTGTGTTCATACACGTGTACATGGATATGCGTATGTTCTGTTCACCTTCTCCTCTTTGGGAAGTTTAGGCTGAAATTAAAATAGTCTGCAATTTTGAGGAGACATTCCTTGTTAGGAAGTAAGTTGTAGTATAGCAGTGTGCCTGGAATTGTGCGTAAACCTAAGAGAACTGGCAGGCAATTAGTCACATAGCTATGACAAGTTCTATGCACATGCATAGAAATGCATCATTAGGCAATTTTGTCATGCGAACATTATAAAGTGTACTTACACAAACCTAAATCGTACAGCCTATTGCACACCTAAAGTTGTAGCCTATTGCTCCTATGCCACAAACCGGTACAGCATGTAACTGTACTAAATACTGTAGGCAACTGTAACATAATGATAAATATTTGAGTATTTAAACATATCTAAATGTAGAAAAGGTACAGTAAAATTACAATATAAAAGAAAAAGAATGGTATACCTGTATAAGACATTTACCAGGAATGGAGCTTGCACGACTGGAGATTGCTATGGGTGAGTCAGGGAGAGAGAAGTGAGTGAATCAGAAAGCCAACGACATCACCACACCCTATTGTAGATTTTATAAACACTGAATATTCAGGCTACACTAAATTTATTAAAATATTTTTCTTTCTTCAATAATACATTTACCTTAGCTTAGTGTAACATCTTTATTCTATGAACTTCTAAATTTTTTAACTTTTGGGCTTTTTGTAAGAACATTTAGTTAAAACACACACACGTGCAGTTGTACAAGAATATTTATTTCTTTATATTCTGATTTTATAAGATTATTTCTGCTTAAAAAATTTTTTATTTTATTTTATAATTTTAAGCTTTTTGTTTGTGTGTTAAAAACTAAGACACAAACAGATTTGCCTAGACCTACGCAGGGTCACGAGAATCTGTATCATTGTCTTACATTTGTACATCTTGTCCTGCTGGAAGTTCTTCCAGGTTAATAACATGCATGGAGCTGCCATCTGCTGTGATAACAATGCTTTCCCCTGGAATACCTCCTGAAGGACCTGCCTGAGGTTGTTTTACAATTAACTTTTTTTTTTTTTGTAGTGACGGAGTCTTGTTCTGTCGCCCAGGCTGGAGTGCAGTGGCATGATCTTGGCTCACCACAACCTCTGCTTCCCAGGTTCAAGCAATTCTCCTGCCTCAGCCACCTGAGTAGCTAGGACTACAGGCTAACACCGCCATGCCGGCTAATTTCTTTTGTATTTTAGCAGAGACAGAGTTTTACCGTGTTGCCTAGGCTGGTCTCGAACTCCTGAGCTCAGGCAATTTGCCCGCCTTGGCCTCCCAAAGTGCTATGATTACAGGCATGAGCTATGGTGCCCTGTCTTTTTTTTTTTTTTTTTTTGTAAGTAGAAGGAGCACACTCTAAAATGATGATAAAAAGTATAACGAAGTGAATACATAAACCAGCAACATTGCCATTTATTATCATTATCAAATATTATTTACTGTACATAACTGTATGTGCTACACTTTTATATGATGGGAAGTGCAGTAGGTTTGTTTACATCAGCATTACCACGAACCCATGAGTAATGAGTGCCACAACATTATGATGTCACTAGGCGATAGGAATTTTTCAGCTTCCTTAGAATTTATGGGACAACTCCCACTTTATATGCAGTCTGTTGTTGACTGAAACATAGCTATGCATCACATGGCTGTATAGTATTTTACCTGTGCTGTCATCTATATTGTTTGCTTACCCAAGTCACGCTATTTTTTCATTTCATTATAGATGTGAGCAGAGACCATGTTCTCCTTGTCATAGAGAATGGGACATTTTATATATATATGTATTTCAGAGATAATGTTGTGAGAGAGAAAATATACCACTTTCTCATCCATCTTGCGATTTCACAAAATTACGTTGTGCAAGATTACGTTAAATTGGGGACAACCCTATTACGTGTAAAATTAAAATACATTTCTGTTTTATGTCTGTGACTAGGTAAACATTTGTGAAGATTTTAAGTTAAAGTTTGTCATTGGACCTCTTGTTTTTCTACTGTTAAAGATTAGGACTCTGGGCTAGTTGCTGTGTCTCACGCCTGTAACCCCAGCACTTTTTGGGAGGCTAAGGCAGGCGGATCACAAGGTCAGGAGATCGAGACCATCCTGGCTAATACAGTAAATCCCCGTCTCTACTAAAAATACAAAAAGTTAGCCGGGCGTGGTGGCGGCGCCTGTAGTCCCAGCTACTCGGGAGGCTGAGGCAGGAGAATGGCGTGAACCCGGGAGGCGGAGCTTGCCGAGAGCGGCGATGGAGATCGCGCCACTGCACTCTACCCTGGGCGACAGAGACTCCGTATCAACAACAAAAAGATCAGGACTCTGGTTAATTGGTCATAAATGAACAATGATTTACAAAAGGAAATAAAAGAAAGAAGAAAGTAGAGAGCCTGATACTAGAAACAGCTTTGGCAGTGGGAGCAACAGCTGCAGTGAAGATTATTGGGTAATACACCACACAGGCAGCCTAAATTCCCAAGAGAGTTCTCACAACAGATTGTCTTTTGTTTCTGGAAGTGCCTGGAAATGAGCTGAGGGCAGGAGAAGAGAGCGGTAAACTATCCAGACACACAGGAGTGATGTTACGTCAGAATCCCCAGCCATTTGTATTGCACTCTTCCAGAAAATAAAAACCTCACAGGTGTGGGCACACCAGGGCACCCTGTCTGCTATGAGTAACAACTGCTCCTTCTTACCCCAGCGTCTCCATAGTTGACTGTCCTGGAGGATAAGAGGTTAACTGCTCTAAGAGATGTGGCTGACCCTATCCTACAGGCTTGTCTGAAAACGTTTCCAGTGTATCGAGGCCCGTATAAATCCCAAAGTATCCTTGGAACTTCTTTTGCAGTTTCCTGAATTGAGCAAGTTTGGATTTCTATGAGAACTGACGTGCAATTACAAATGGATGAATTTATAAGGAAAATGCAAAGATAAAGGAGGAAAGCTACCTGCATAGTATATATTTATCTACACTGCATGTTAGTATAATCTGTGAATATTTCTGTATGTGACCCAATACGTATAAAATTAGAAAAGCAAAAAAAAAAAAAAAAAAAAAAAAAAAAAAAAAAACAAATTAATGACTGTATTAATGCTAAAATATATAATTTTCGATTTTGTCATTTAAACAATAAAACAGCTCTTTCTGATGTATTTATCAGTAATAAGTACCTGTGTATATAGTTTATTATTACCAGTGGAGAGGTGATAATAAATAAAATTATAACAATTTATAAAGTTATAGTTAACTATGTAGAAAAGAACGGTTTAAGCGCAATAAAAATCCAATTTAATTACTGCCTCAGCATTGTAATAGTAAGCAACAAATGCACTCTACTGAGTGCATATAGCAATTTAAAAAGCTATTCAATCTATATAAAACCAGGTTTTTCATTTGTCTTGTTTTAAATATTTACAAGTATTATTAAAACATATTAGAAACTTTATTCTTAGAGCAATATCCTTGTATGGCTCTTCATTCATATTCATCCATACCTTATAGAATCAACAATTCTATTTTTCGTAAATCATTTCATAGGCAAAACAAACTGGCAAGTCTATTCAAATAAAACAAGGATAAACAAGAAAGGGAGAAGGGTAGAAGGAGTATATTGCAACTGATACAGAAATGAGCTTAAGTTTTGAGCCTGGACTCTCTTTAAATTCATGTTCATTGTATTATTTCATTTTCACACTGCTGATAAAGACATACCCAAGACTAAGTAATTTATAAAGAAAAAGAGGTTTAATGGACTCACAGTTCCATGTGACTGGGAAGGCCTCACAATCATAGTGGAGGCCAAAAGGCATGTCTTACATGGTGGCAGTCAAGAGAGAATGAGAACCAAGAGGAAAGGGAAACCTTTTATAAAACCATCAGATCTCATGAGACTTAGTCACTACCATGAGAACAGTATAGGGGTAACCCATAATTCAATTATCTCCCACTGGGTCCCTCCCACAACACTTGAGAATCATGGGAGCTACAATTCAAGATGAAATTTGGGTGGGGACACAGTCAAACCATATCAGTCACTAACCTCAAGAGTGCCCTTCATTCACTCAGCAAATGTGCCTCTTTTTTTTCACATTCCCATATTCTGTGGCAATTTCATACTTTGTCTTTTCACAAACCTTCAGCATCTTTTCCCGACATCCTCACCTTTAACTGTCTTTCTATCATTTCCTCTTCTCCATGTAAATTGAAGTTCTTAGAAGATAGATTTCATAAACTCTCATCATCACAACTCCCAGCATCTGCATTACATTTTCTACCTGCCTGCTTAAAATTTCTTATAGACTTATGCTTTCCAATACAATAGCTGCTGTCCACATGTGGCTGTGGGGCATAGGAAGTGAATGAGGCTAGTTCAAAGTGAGATGTGCCTCACACTAGACTCACAGGGAGCATAAAAATTAAATGTAAAATATCTCATTCAATTTGTTATATTGATAAGAAACTATCTTCGAAAATGAAGCAGAAATAAAATCTTTCCCATACAGATAAAAACTGAGGTAATTCATCACCACGAGACCAGCCCTACAAGGAATACTTAGGGGAGCCCTACATCTGGCAGCAAAAGAACAATATCCATCTTCATAAAACATGGAAAAATATAAAACTTACTGGCACAGAAGAAAAAAAGTATAACATTTTGGATATATTGGGTTAAATCACATATTAGAGTGAATTCCACATGCTTCTTTTACCTTTTTTTTTTTGGTGTGGCTGCTAGAAAATTTAAAATGACCTATGCTGTTCGTATTATAATTCTATTAGGCAACATTTCTATTAGAACTCTCCAAACTTCTATCTTAAGCCAATCTCTCCAATTTTGTAGATTTTTAAAAAGCAGACTTTAGTTAGGAACATTGTTCTAGGACATTTTCTATCTCCTACATTGCCAGTTTGTTTTCTCTCCCACATCTTTTCCAATTGTATGTAGATACGATGTTATTCTCCAGTTTTTAAAAAGACATTCACATAATTCTTCTTCCCAATTAGTATCCCATTTCTCCAGTTTCCTTTTTAGTAAAACTTTTCAAGAGTGTCCCAGATTCTTAGTGTTTGCATTCTCCTTTTCTCATTCTTTCTTAAACTTACTTTTATTTGGCTTTTGCCTTCTCCTTAATGTCCTCCGCTTCTCAACAACAACAAACTTCAATGACAACAAGCTGTTTTTCTTATGGTCACTATTGACGCTGATATGGTATAAATATGTGGTCAATTTTAGCACTCATCTTTCTGGACCTACCATCAGCTTTGGCAGAGGTATCTCTCCTTCTTGACATCGTTCCTTATTGAGCTTCCAAAACACTACATACCCTTGGCTTCCCTTCAAAGTTCTGCTGTTACTCCTTCTCAGTCTCTGTTTCTGGAATATTCCTTTCCCCCTGAGCACTTATGTTTTACATATTCTCTTTTAGTCCTTTCTTTATGCATATTTCTTGGTGATCTCATAAAACCCGAAGAATTCTCAACTTTTATCTTCTGCCAGATATCTGCAAGAACTCCAGACTAATACATACAAATGACTGTTAGAGCTCTCTTTTTATGTGTCTAATTAGCCAATCAAACTTAGCACTTCTAAAACTGATATTCTGACTTCCCTGACTCCAAAACTGCTCCAATGGCAGTTTCTTCATCATCTCAACTGATAAAAACTCTTTTCCTATTGCTGGGACTAAAAATCTCTGTGGAGTGAATTTTAAGCCTCTGGGTCTCCTCTTACTTATCATAATCTATTAGGCACCAAAACCTGTCTTTAATTTCAAAACACAATACAAATTCCAGCCATTTCCCACCACCACCGTTTCTACCACTGGGAATGTACTTCGCTGGCCCTAATTCTTACACAGCTCTTTAACTGTGCTCTCTGGTTCTACGCTTACTCACTGTATTGTGTTTTCAGCATAGAAAACGGAGTCACCCTTTTAGGACATCAATTAGATCATGTCTAACTTCTACTTAAACCCCTGCAATGGTTCTCCATTACACCAAAATAAAAGCCCAAGTACTTGCAATGGTGTGGCTGTGAAACCCTACATCACCTCTTTTCCTCGAACACTCTCCTGCCGTTTTCTTTTACTCATTTTTTGCTAACATTTCTTTGTTCTAAGTTGGCTGAAGCTACACTGGTTTCCTTTATGTTCTTGGGAAAAAAAAGTTCATGCTTTAAAAGTTGGCACTGGTCGTTT
The DNA here is from genome assembly GCF_001698545.2 of Rhinopithecus bieti. Taxonomy (NCBI): domain Eukaryota; kingdom Metazoa; phylum Chordata; class Mammalia; order Primates; family Cercopithecidae; genus Rhinopithecus; species Rhinopithecus bieti. The sequence goes on along the minus strand of NW_016809106.1, from coordinate 502,483 downwards.
GCTCTCCCTGAAAAGTTTCTCCTCTGGTTGTGACATAAGGATAACATTGTTACCTACTACTAGTCTCTGTTCAAATGTCAACTTCCTGATACGGCCCCTGAGACATTTAATCAGAATCCCCTTGCCATTGCCATGTCTTTGTCCCATGCCATTCTAATAAACTATTCTTTAATTAAAATATGGAAAACTTGATCTTTCAAAATGTAAATATGTACATTAAAACATTTAGATTAATCAATCATTCACCCACTCCCCACTTTTCTGTGATGAGTGACAAGATTTCCTCTTTGCTTGACTGCCAACTTTCTCCCAGGAATCTGGAATAAATAATGAATATTTTCATTCATAATGTTTATTTGAACATCTCAGGGAAAAAACCTGAGGCATGGGAGAAAAGGGGAAAGAAAAATTGAGGATTTAATTAACAATGGCATGTGAAGAGAGAATGAAGACTGATTACACTCTAGAAAGGCTTCTATTGGATTTCGTACTTTTTTCTGTTGCCTGAAGTGCCAGAAGCAAAGTCTGTATCTTCCTGGTGGATGCTGCACTAAATATTGAGGTGCAGACACTTGTGGACACAGAGACTCAGGCCAAAATCACAGAGGATTTTATTTCCTTGTTACTTAAAAAAAAAAAGAAAAAAAAGAATGTTTTTGAATACACAGTATCCCTAATAATCCAGACTATTGTTTTTTCTTTAAGTTAACTAATTATTATCATTATTATTATTATCTGGAGACAGGGTCTAGCTCTGTTGCCCAGGCTGGAGAACAATGGCAAGTCATAGCTCACTGCAGTCTCAGACTCCTGAGCTCAAGTGATTCTCCCATCTCAACCTCCAGAAAAACTGAGACTTATGGGTGTGCCCACTGTGCCTGGACTGATGGTTTTTGTAGAGTCAGTTTTAGTCCCATTAGGTGAAAGAAGTCACTGAAAGAAAATATTTTAAAAATACAAATGAGAAGAGAAGAGACTGAATCAGGAAGCATTATTCATTTTGCCTGTGATTAGCAGAAGTAACCTTTGGAGTATTTTGTGTTTCCTTAGTGAAACACAATTATTTCACCTATAAATAACACTCATAACTTACCTTTATATCCTCTCTTTTTATCCCATTGATTCTTATCTTCTGTTGCTCATATTGTTGGTTTGTGGTGTATTTGTTTCTTTTGGTAATGTTCGATCTCTTTCCAAGTCTATAGTAAAAGTGAATTAAGTATTATTCAGGGATTTTCTTGAATCAAGGACAAGGTAAGAGTAATTTTTTGTGAACTCCATTAAATTAATTGGACCACACATACTGGGATCTTTAGGGAACCATAATGTTTGATTATTTCAAAGACTATACCAAAGGCTCTTAAAATTCTCTAAATCTAAACACAGTGAGCTGGCTTTTAATGGAATTATTCACTATTTTTAAAAGTTGGCTATATTAGCTCTTCCTATACTAAATAATTTTTAAAAACCATAAAATGGTAGACCTAGATTATTCTATATAATTTGATCATTTCTTCTGGTTATCTGGACTTTTTCAGATAAGGCTTCTACCATCTCCAATCTCATATGTACATTCTGCATATACTTAGTATTTTTTCTAATAGTTTTATGGACCAATGTGAATATGTAAAATAAGATTTCAGATACACGCTGGCCATTGTACATTTTTTTTTATTGCTAAGTGGAATAGGGCTCTCTCAAAATAATATACATTGCAGTGTTTATTCCAGGAATAGCTTCAGCAGTTTTGGCGTGGATTGTCTTTAAATCTATATCACATTGCTGTTGCTATAGATAATCATAATTGAAATTAATTGTAGCCTGAAAACAATTTCTATGGAAATAATAGTCTACATCAGCTATTTCTTTGATGCATAAAACCAATAATAATTTAGGTAATTACATTTATTTCAGTCTAAATGGAGATGTTTATTATTAGGCTGAACAAGGGATATATTTGCCTATATTATCACAGTTTTTTAGAATAAAATAAATGGTTCTAGAAACTTTTCCCTACATGGTCAAAATGTATCAAAATTGATATTTATCATTTTGTGTTTTATTATAATGGTTCAACTATGAGAAAGAAGCTATATTGTGACTGGCAGTGAAGAGCTTTTAGAAGATAAGGTTAAAATGTGTATACATAGGAAAGATTCATAGCAGTGTCTGCTTTTAAAGCTCTCAGGATGGCATCAAGTATCATTAATATCCCTGACTGTATTTCTTTATATATGCCATGGACAAGTATAGATTTTGATATGTAGTCACTTTCTGGATCAATATTTAATAAGAAATTAAATGGCTTTAATGATAGGAAACTACTCTGGACAGTTTCATCTTTTTGTAATGAAGTTTTTAAATTATAAAAGTAATAATTTATTGTAATCAGAAATTACAGTGCTAAGAAATTTAATTTCTGTTAATTTCATTACTCATATTTTTCACTTTTTTTTGACAATGCAGTTCACTGCAATTTGGCATGTTACATCAGTATATATGATGGGAGGGTTTACACATTCTTATAACATTCAGATCTGATCTTTGGAAATTTTGAGTCCAGGTTTTGTCTTGTTTACTAAATCTTTTCTGATACTGAAATTGCTAGGATTTTTTCTCTTCTTTTTCTAACATTTGAAAGTTTATTCTCCTAAATTTAACCCTTTAATTAGCCTGGAGTATATTTCTGCACAATGCACAATATGGATTTTCTGAAATATATGCCATCTAATTTATATTTTCCAATATTATATTGTAAACATTTTCAAATTTTAAAAAATGAATGAATTTACATACCCTCAGGGTTCTGTAATTAAGGTTTTATTATATTGTTTTGTCAAACATGTTTAATTTATTGATCTTTCATCCATTAACACATTTCATTTTTGAATAAATTTCAATGTATATTGAAGATATCAATACATTTCCCCTTGATTAGTTCACATATTATTAACTTGAATCTGCAACATGACTATAGACTATAGCTTTTATGTAAAAATTGCATACAATGAAATAAATATTACATGCATTAAATGTATGTATTAATCTTAGTCCCGACTAAGAGCCACATCTTTAGGTCTGGTTATGTTGCTTGCTTTACCTATTGAAAATAGGTTGTTTTCTTCTTGCTTTTTTGTGTATCCCATGTTTGGTTGAAAGCCAGACACTATTTGTAGAAGAATGCTAAGAACGGACGTAAATGACAATTACACGGAGAAATGGGCACACATTTTCATCTGTCAAGCAGTCAGAGTGAGGAATTCTGTTTTGTCATGAGATGAACTAGGTTTAGGTTTTGTTTTTATCATTTTCAGTGTGCCACAGACATCAAAATCCCAGTGTGGCTTTTTTTTTGTTTTTGTTTTTTTGTGTTTTTTTGAGATGGAGTCTTGCTCTGTCCCCCAGGCTGGAGTGCAGTGGCGCGGTCTCTGCTCACTGCAAGCTCCGCCTCCCGGATTCACGCCTTTCTCCTGCCTCAGCCTCCCGAGTAACTGGGACCACAGGCGCCTGCCACCATGCCTGGCTACTTTTTTTGTATTTTTAGTAGAGATGGGGTTGGGGTTTCACTGTGTTAGGCAATATGGTCTCTATCTCCTGACCTCGTGATCCACCCGCCTTGGCCTCCCAAAGTGCTGGGATTACAGGCTGTGAGCCACCAAGCCCGGCCCGCAGCATGGTTTTAATTACAGATGGGCTGTTGTTGCCTTGGGCTTAGAGTGATACTTAGATCTTTCTTACGAGTTCCTGCTTTGTCTCTAATTTTCTTCAGTCCTTGGACACTTGGTGCAAAAGTAGGGATCTTATCTGAATTCTTGCCCCTTCCCCAGCAGCAGGCTTCTCTTGCTTGTTTCTCTGGGTTAGGTTGCTGAGTGGTGGTGGTGGGGATCTAATTCTACTGTCTGGACTACTAGAACTCTGCACCTGGGAAGCTAAGGTATTTTTCCAGCAAACCTTAGGGAGCCTTTCTCTAGTATTCCAGATGCACATTACAAAAAGTAGGAAAGGTAGGAAAAGTCTTTCTAAAAAATTTTCCATTTGGGATCTTGAAGACAGTATATTTACTGCCCAGGATTTAGTTCATTGTTTCATCATACTTTTTTTGAATAACATTTTATACATTATGCTTTCTCTTGTTTTATTTTTGTTATGTGTTCAGAATGGCAACCTGAGGTCAGAAGCCTTCTATAGCATGACAGAGGATGTTGGTCAGAAGCAGACTCCAGTGTGAGTGGTGTCTCTGGCAGCTGAAAGACAAGATAGTAATGCCTGACAAAGTTCGCAGGGACTTGGGAAACCCTCCTGATGAAGGGCTTCTTGTTCTGCTTCCAAGCAGCCACCATGTTACATGGCCAATCTTGCGTGTGAAAAAGGCTCTCAAGATTGTTAGTCACCATGTGCTTGAGAGAGCTTGATTGTAAGCAGTGTTAGGATGCTAGACTAACAGCCAGTCTTCCTAATTCAATTGGCATGCCCTTAGGAATTCCATCACATAAAAACAACCTGTCTCAGAGAAGTTCAAAGCTTTGAGAATTTGAACCCAACAACACTTAATATTATTTAATTTTTTTTAAATATTAGAAGCAATAAAGTTTTCACAAGTGAGATCACCTAAAATCTCAGTAAAGCCAGGCTGTTTCCTCACTCTTGAACATCTTACCCAACGTTCTAAGATTTTAATTAGTAACAATATCATTGGTTATTCTAATGGCATTTATAAATGGTTAAAATAAACTAATATCAGCTATGAATACGTAAAACAGAACAAAACGGACAATGCTGTCAATTTTTATAAAATATTCATTACCTGCCAATCTGTTATTAATGCTACTAGTTTCAAACAAATACAATTTGGAGGAAAAAAGTAATATAAGTGACTTTATTACCAGAATCCTCACTGCTTCCTTAAAAAAGAAACATTATATTCTATGTGCAGGCTCTTAAAATAAATACACCAAAAGTCATAGATATATTGTTATTGTATGGATATTAATTTTAATGTAGATTATATTATAAATTTATTTCCTATTACACATAACTGATGAGTAACTTTATTGGTTATTTAAAAGACAAGTTGTCTCATTTATTTACACAGCAGCTAGATGCTTCACTAATTAAACTGCTAGCTTAATTTTTAGATATGGTTGCAGTCATAAAACTAAGTAAATTTTATACATACCATACACAAGATTAGGTTTACATTTTCTGTTTGCACAGTTAACTAAGCCTTTTTATTTTTAGAATGTGTCACAACTACATCAAGGAGACGCATCCCGATCAAAACCCTGAAGATAAAACTCTGCCTTTTCTGGTTTAATGTAAGAACCAGGTATTAACTTTAGATGTAAACAACCCACTACTGAAAGTTACTTAAGTACACTAACCAGATAACTACATCATCATCTGGGCGATAGGTTGATATCACCAATGAAAATCGGCTGTTACAATTCTCAACACAACATTATCAGATAAAGCTACACAAAATCTGAGTTGGATACAAATCCCTCCCTTCTTGAGAAACTGAGATTTCAAATTTGTTTTCATGACTACATCATGGATAGATGACTAATTGCATTCTACAGTGAAAACATTCTGATTTGAAAGTACACTAACAAAAAAAGATCAAGTTTTCCAAGCTAACCTAGATTTCAAAGTTGATTTAACTCTTGTGTGTGAGATTGATCACGTTTTATTTTGTTGATATATTTGTCTTCCAACGCTATATTTTTAAAGCTAAATTAGTACTTTCAGTAATATTCAAAACCTAAGACCACACTACATTAGTGAGAAGATACTTTTAATTTCAAATGTTTCTACTTACAATAGTTTATTTAAATTGCGTCTGTAGACAAATGGTGTTATCAATAGTATCTCTCTACTTTTGCTCTAGGGTATTGGTTCCAATGGAGAGAAATAGTGCAAAATAATCATTCACATTCTGACCTGGATCAAGAATAGTTTTTGCCTTTAATGTCATCAGATTGAAACTTAATTACCTTTCCTTTTCTTATTAAATAGTTATTCAAAAGAAATATCCACCGACTAGTTAAAAATATTTATATTTATGTACTGGTTAATTACTGCTTATCTGAAATGCGTGAGATCAAAAGTGTTTTGGATTTCAGATTTTTTTTTTTATTTTTGGAATACTTGCAATATGCATAATGAGATATGTTGGAAATAGAACTCAAGATGAAACAAAGTTCATGCATGCTTCATGTACACCTTATACCAATAGACTAGAGGAAATTCTATGCAATTTTATACATTGTAGAGTGTACTTACACAAACCTATATAGTATAGCTTCCTACAAGCCTAGGCTATGTCATGTAATCTATTGCTCCTACACTACAGACCTGTATAATATGCTGCTGTAATGAACAGTGTAGGCAGTTGTAACATAATGGTATTTGTGTATCTAAACAAATTTAAACACATAAAAAAGGGTACAGTAAAAATAAGATGCTACAATGTGGGAACGCTGTCATATATGAAGCCTGTCATTAAATAAAGCACTATGTGGCACATGACTGGTATTCCTTTATGATTTGTATTTTCCCACTATTAAGTATTAGGTTTTCAACATTGCTTTTAGTGCTTTGAAATGTCAGGTAAATTTATCTTGGCGCCATTTTATTTTATTTTGTTATTTTTATATGTCCCTTTAGGGATTTATTGTACTTTCAAAATATATGGTTTCTAAATAACTGTCTAGCTCTAGAAAATTCTCAGGCATTTTTAAGTTTAACCTCTTAAACTCACTTCCATTTTTTCCATTTCTTTTACTCTCAGTAATATTTTTTTAATAAACTTACTGGTATTTTTTTTTCTTTAGTAACTTTCCTTTCAGCTTTTAAAATATACTTTGTCTCATCCATTGAATTGAAAATTTTAGGTTTTAAATTTACCCTTCTATATTTTTATAAAGTTTTATATATTCAAATATGTTTATTAGTGTTTATAGTGTCTATTTCCATACTTATACTTTAGGTTTCATCTTATTTTCTTAATGCTCTTACCGATGTTTGTTTGTTTTATATTCCATAATCAATAATCTCAATAAGTATTTTCTAATGGTTCTGTTTATTTTGTTTGGATTTTGTTAATGGGCTTTATTATTTCATGTTTCTTGTAATTTTGTGTTGTGGGTATGTTCATTTGAGATTTATGTTTTAAATTATTTGGGGAATGGTATGAGGCATTTTCTTTGAAATGGAGACAAAAAGAAGAGTCTTACTTGCTTCTGTAGTATACAAAACAAATCTCAGAAAGTGCAATTTTAGTTTTTTTGTTTGTTTGTTTTAAATTTTGTGGTTAGTGAATCATTTGGGTCCAAACCTATATGAAAGGTAGTTAATGGTCATTGATATTCAGAGGAGGCCCCCTCCTCTGTCTAGTACAAAGGCCAGGTCAGATGAAACATCTTTTTATTTGAGTGTCTACAGGTGAGTTTGTGTTGGGGGTATAAATGGGAGTGTTTGTGTATTTATAGTTTACCCATACTGTGAGCTGAGTCTCTTCATGAAGGCTTTGATCTGATATCCGTGATTGAGAAGTTTCTTTAACATTTTTGACGTGGTTACAGAAAACAACCTTGGCAAATTCCTCCAAGGCAATAGTCAACTTTATCTTGCTTTTTCTTGATTTACACCCCTCACTGTTGCTTATTTACTTACTTATTACAGTTCTTTTTCTGATTATTATCCGTAATTTATTGGACACTCCACCATTCCTTAATGAGATTTAGAATTATGTAAATATATGTATTTTTTCTAAATTTTTGGTTATTTTTCATTTGTAATTAAAGCCAATAATTTGTCCATATATGTAAAGAAACTCATGAATCATACAATGTATCATGTAATTATACCCTACAGTTTGCTACTATAGTGCATTATGCAGTTCATCCTGTCTTGTTTATTTCAGAGCTTTTTTCAACAAACCTGTAGCTTATTACAAATAAATTAGCAATGTGGCCTGGCCAATTTCCTTTGACAATAGTTTTCATAGAAATATAATAGATATTTTCATTATTAGGATTTCCAAATTTTTAAGTTAAGGAATAGCTATAATTACAAACATATGTAATCTTAATCAAAATATATTATATAAAAATATGAAAATCAGACTTTCACCACTATGTAATACATCCATATAACAAAACCGCATTTGTAACCCCTAAAAGTATATACATATAGAATAGAAAAAAAACAACCTAAATTCCTTACGTTGAATCTTATTATAATATTGCAATACAAGAATAACTCTAAGGTGGGAATTCTGTGGAGGGAAGAAACATAAAGATTTTATAAAATAGGCTGAGGAATAGAGTCCATTTTAAATTTTGTTCTAAGAATCGTTCATTGTTTGAATTGTTGGAAGCTGTGGAAAACCTTGGGTTACCACAGACATGAGGCAGAATGTAGCAGGCAGCAAAGACTGTAGTCACAGTTTGGCAACCACTGCCTGGGCAATTTGGGTTTAGCCAGATGGGTGGTGTTATGGACTGAACTGTGTCTCCACCAAATTATTATATCAAAGCTCTAAAACCAAATATATTTGGAGATAAGGTCTTTAAGGAGATAAATAAAGTAAAATCAGGTCATAGGGGTGGGACTGGTATCCACTAGAACTGGAGTCCTTATAAAGAGAAGAGGACACAAAAGCACTTTCTCCATGCCCAGAGAAAAGGCCATGTGAGGACACAGCAAGAAAGTAAGCCAGGAAGGAAGTCCCCATCAGAAGTCATCCAGGTTGACACCTGGATGCTGGACTTTTAGCCTCCAGAACTGTGAGAAAATACATTTTTGTTGTTTAAGACATCAGTCTGTGGTATTTTGTCATAGCAGCATGAGAGGACTAACATAGGAAAAGAAGGATGATAATGAACTAAAGTCCTACTAGGATTAGTATAGTCTTTCATCCATCTTTCATAATCGTATGTATGGTTCTAATGATGTTCTACAATAACATATACTTTCTTGAATTATAGGCAACAGTGAATATGTCCAAGCTGATTGTGGGGATGGAAATGCAAATTAACGTCTTTGAGACTTGGAACAGCAATCTCTGTCTCTTGTCCATGTTATCTGGAACATAGTCATGGTAACTAATGAATGTGTCCCCTTTTCGTAGACAATTCACCTGTTTGCCTTTTGGAAGTACTTGTAGTACTTGTTAGGAGAAGAGAACAATTTGAAATGTGAGAAGGGAACACAAATTAATGAAAAATTTCTGCTCAGGAGATAAAACTTGACTAATTATACTTAAAAAATATAATTTAGTAGAGTTGAAATATCATTATTCTAAACCAATTTATAGTAAATATGTTTTCAAATTATAGGATAAAGTATTTCAAAGGCAAAATTTTATCATTATTTTATTTATCTTAAGTACTCTAAGCACCTGTGAGATTAAAGAGTTCTGTAGACCATGATTTAAAAGATCAAATCTACAGATAATTATGTCAACTCTAATTAGTAAATTTAGAAATACAAGGGTGTGAAGAGTCTTTTTTTATTCTATGAATTACCAGAAATCTCTGTCTCCTTTATGATAAACCAGAATGGAATAAATTTCAAAGTGCATGTATGTATTTAATTTACTAAACAAGATAAATTAAATAACAAGCTTTTAAAGGAGATTTGGTACCTCAGATTTGATAAAACCAGAAATTTAAAAGGAAAGCAGCAATGAAATACTCATAAAATTGAACACTGGAGGATATTGAATATTATTCTCAAAGTATTATATTCTCAAAGTATTATATTCCTGTGCCCACATTCTTTCAATTTAGTTTTACTTTAATCTCTTTTGCCTTTCGTTTTAAAGTGATGATTTTATTTATCTACTTACGTTACGAAATTGTCTACATGGGTATTTTTGTGCTCAGAATTTTAAAATAATGCATTTATTCAAATTTGTCTAACTCTATTTTTTGATCCAAGTCTTATTTACTTCAAAGGAAATTCACCTTTTAAAGAACATCACTTTGAAAACTCTAAATGCTTTCCCTTGTTTGGGGGTTGTGGGAGGTGAATATGAGTACCAAATTTTCCTCTCCCTCCAAGCTTAAACTTGGTAAGCCTTGACTCAGTACCAGATAAATTAATTCCATATAAAACACCATCTAGTATTATATTTCCAAAATTTAACGAAGTCTTCTACTTGAGATATTATTTTATTTTTAGAAAATTTGGATTGACTGTTTTTGAGGCTGAATATATGTATTTTTAACAGCACTTCATAGATTCACTCCTTCGTATGGATGAGACTGAGAAGATAATGTATCTTCCAGAACCAGAAAGGTAACGTGGGCGCCAGGAGTACATAGCTTCTATATTACACTGATGATACAATATGGAAATCCAGTGTGGTCACAACAATCTACATTTTGGTATTTAAGCAATATATTGATTTGCACTATAGCTGCTTCAGATTTTGACATATCTTAGCTGGCATCATGTGTGTGTGTGTGTGTGTCTGTGTGTCTGTATGTGAGCATGTGTGTGAAAATGTCAATTATATAAAACATATCTTTGAGTTTGTATATTTTGGTTGTTGTGTTGTTTTAATTCCATTCATTTTGGTCATGTGTGCATGACGGTATCTATTTGATGGTGGGGTTATCTGAAGATCTTCCATAGGAGGATGTAGGATGTGATATATAATCTTTAACAGCTGTTAAATATCCATGGCCTCAAATCTCCAGTAAGTTCATCTGCCGTTTACACATTTGCTTTCTTCTTGTAATATTTGAACCAACTGCAATACCTCCTCCTGCTTGATTGTCGGAAATAAATTATTCTTTTGCAAAGCATTTAGCTTCTTTTAAATAGCATGAAAACATAGCTTCCTGATAACTCTATTGCTGCCTTTCTCATCTTGATTATGGATCATTTTGATGTGATATTAGTATGTTACAAAAGAGATTATTTTCTTTATCATAAGGTACTAATTACTAGAAGACACTTTACAAGTGATAGGTAGCTATTTGGTGGGGGAGGCGGTTGCATTCAAAGGGCCTGTGCATCATACATTTTAAGACATGGCACTTGAGTATTATTTTCTATATTAAAAAAATTACACATTTGATAATGATGCTCTTTCACAAGTACTGATATCTTTTAAGAAAGGACATTATAAGACAAGTCTGCAGCAGCAAATGAGTCAAATGAAGCTAACCTAATTAACACTAATAGGACAGCAAATTTGATTATAATATTTATTGACGCCTCGCATTTACTAAAAATGATAACCAGGCTTCAGCCATGTTATACAGCCTCGAGTCTGTAGTACATCTCTAAATCAGTACCGCAATAAAGTAGACTATCAGCATTATTTGGTGAAATAACATATTACCCCTAGATTAGTCAGCCACTGTGGTGTAGAAAAGAGAAAAAAAGCTTCAGGTAATTAAAGAAATCATAGGTACTTGACATTTTCCATACAGCTTCTTTTGTTGCACTTGAGATGGTCCTACAAAATGTAATACATATTTTATCAAATTTTACTTTAAAATGAATTTTATTAGATTTATGAGATTAACATGTGAAAAGCATTTTAACAAAATTTCATGGGTGCTGATTGAAAGATTATACTTATATAACCCTCATGTTATTAAACCTTTTGAAGAAAATTAACCAAAACCTTGGTTAATATTTTTCACTGTTATTAAACTGATTTGCTTGGGCCATGTGTGTGTGTGTATCTGTGTGTATTAACCTTTGTTAGCAATAATAGAAATATGAAAGATTTAATTAAATAGCCTATCAAAATCTATATATTTGTGAGTCTGGAAAGAGAACAGATCCTCTCTCTCTGGTTCAGAAACCAGTTATCATACTCAATTAAAATGTTAGTCCACTTGCAGATGGATTTGGAAAGAGAGGGACAAAGAGGCATAGTAAAAGGGAGGGAAAAAAGAAAAAAGAGAAAAGAAGGGAGAGGAGAAGAATAAGACAGAGAGAGGGCAAGAGAAGAGGTCCCTTCTTGCTAGGAGTGTTTGCTGGGAACCCGGACTGGGGAAGCTATACTTGCTCACTTCCATCACTCGTCCAGTCACTGTTTTGTGACCTTGATTTAGTAACTTAATTTTATGCATCTCATCTGTAGAACAGAAATGTTGACGATACTTAATATTTGATCACTGTGATATTTTATTATGCTAATATAGTAAATGCTACTTAAATGTCATCATTACTAAAGGCATTATTCTCTATCATGTTGCTGTTGGGAGGATTCAGTGAGTTAACATGTATCAAACACTTAGTGTCTCAGTCAGTTTAAGCTGCTATAACAAACATACCTTAGACTGGCTGGCTTGAACAACATTTACATCTGATAGTTCTGGAGGGAGTAGCAGATCTGGTGTCGGAAGAGAGCTTGCTTCCTGACTTATAGATCGCCATCTTCTGCTGGTGGCAGGTGGCAGAGAACAGAGACAGAGAGTCAAGTCTCTCCAGTCTCTTCTTATACAAGCACTAATCCCATTCATAGGGCTCTGCTCTAATGACTTAATCTCCTTCCAAAGGTCCCATGTTCAAATACCAACCCCTTGGGAATTCCAAGATGTTGATTTAATGTTGATAAGTTAATGTGTTTGCCACATTTTTCTATAACACAACTCTCTGGTGCTATTTTGGAATTTTGTAATTAAAATAGGAAAAAACACTTTTTAATTTAATATTTTAAAATTCATTTGAAAGAGAAAACATATTTCATTAGTTACTGCCATATAAATTTCTGATTAAGTAAAGAAGAGCAAATTGTACACACTGCATATGACCTATTAGCTATGCAATAGTTTCCCAATTGTGACATGAAAATACTAGGTGCTTATGCTTTTAAAAAAATTGATTTCAGAGAATTTCCCTCCTCAAACATCTATACACAATTTTAAAAAGTTGTCAGTGGAAATAAATCACAACCATAGAAGACCAGAATGCTTCAACTATATCCATTTTAATTATGCCAATATTCATGAGAGTAAACAAATCTTTCCCTCAGCAATGTTATTTTACTGCAGCAGTAACAAAAATTTTGTCATAGAAGAAAGACAGTACTACTTTTCCTTTTATATGCTAAACAATAGCTCTGACACATGTTTTGAAAGTGTGTGGTGCTGCCAGTCTCAGACTTTATACGATTCATTTAGGTTCTGATTAAAATACTTACAAAGAAATAAAGAATATAATAAGACTGGAATTTATACTTAGTGACAAATTTATATGGAAGTAAAATCTATTGTAAGGAAGATAAAGAGTGACCTTCTCTGGGGAGACAAACAACATTTCTAGCTTCATTCTTTTGCTATTAGGTGCCAAGCACCATATGTAATAAAACTGTTTTAAGAATTATTTGGAGGCCTAGGACAACATTAACTTCTTTCAGAGGGGATTTGCATTTACTGCTGCCAGGCACCTCTCAGAGACCCTAGCAGTCTGTGGTCTCCTACCCCAGTTTCAGGGACTGAGATTGGAGGTTGGAAGTAAAGTTGCTTCACCCTTATTTCTGAGGTACAGCTTTTCAGGGCTCCTTGCTAAATTCAGGCAGTTTAGCAGAACCCCAAACTAGTTGGCTGTGAATTTCAACTTTCATCCTTCTATTCTCACAAAACCCTCAAACATCCTGCTCATATTCGTAGTGTGTCAGACACCTATTTCAGAGCTGAAAAGAATTCTCTCTGAATTTCCGTCTCCTACCAAGACTGTGGCCTCATAAACTTCAGAGCCTTGTAAGGCCCCAGTCTGGTTTATGCTTTGTCTGTGGTTCTTAATAGGAAAGTTGTTCTGAATTTTCTAGTTCACTTTAAGGGGACAAATGTTAAATATTTTCTATAATTTTAAATAATTTTCCATTCCTAAGGCTGAACATATTCCTTCTAAAATTTTGAATCTGTGAGTGAAGATCTGGCAAGTCAAGTTTACCCACATCAAATCAGCAAAGAAAACCAAACTTCTGTGCTTTTAACATTCATTATACTTGCTTGATAAGCATTCTGATTCTAATGACAATAACTGGAATAACATTAGACAATGAAAAGAAATAATCACCAGGCAAGATCATTTCATGACAAGAAAAGTATTAACTTGGGAGAAAATATTCATGCATTCATTCATGTGTTCATTTACGCAGCAAATTTCTACGGGTGCCTTGCGTATGGAATGCATACAGCACTGAGCTGGGCATTGGGGGTTTATGTGATGATATGGGCCCTCCTTAGAGGGCTTTGAATGCAGTGTGTACTGAAATGTGTTTCGTGTTCATGGGCAGTAAAGAGTCATCAGTGATGGGGTTTCTATTTTTAAAGTAAAGTAGGCTTAGAAATAATGTAGTCAGTCTGAGCAAACTATTGCAAGGACAGAAAACCAAATACTGCATGTTCTCACTCATAGGTGGGAATAGAACAATGAGAACACTTGGACACAGGGAGGGGAACATCACACACTAGGGCCTGTCATGGGTGGGGGGATGGAGGAGGGATAGCATTAAGAGAAATACCTAATGTAAATGATGAACTAATGGGTACAGCAAACAAACATGGCACATGTGTACATATGTAACAAATCTGCACGTTGCGCACATGTACCCTAGAACTTAAAGTATAATAATAATACAAAAGAAATAATGTAGTCAAATTTTCTTTTCTTATTGAAAAGTGAAACCTTGCCGAATAAGCTCCATTGAATTTCCCAAGGCCTCAAAGGTAGTTAGTGGATGAACGTAGAGTAAAACTCTTTCTTCCAACTCTCAGAAGGGTTCTTTTGTGGTAATACAATGGCCTCGTTTATCCTCTGGGTGATTTGAATAATCTTCACAAGTACATTTTAGACATTGGAAATAGTGATGCAGGCTCTGAATTCATAGACATAATGACTGGAATGCCATTTTATGTAATTTCAAAATTAATTATAATTAAAAAATAAAATGTTTAGACTAAGTTGGTCCACTTTGTCAATCTACTATACTCATATACATTTGAACTTGAAATGGCTAATGTCAAACATGCATGAGAACTTGAAACATAATATAAGTTAAATACTACCTAAAATCTGTTATAGTTTTAATTAAAAGTTTATTTTCTAGAAAACTCAGTTCTGCTAGCACCTGAGTGCTTTACACTATTCTCATTATTTTACATTATTCTCATTATTTTAGTGATTATAACACAATCATGGTTTTATATGTTTTCATAACAAATTAGAGATTTATGGCACTTAAAGTAAATAAAATATTAACACATACATAGCATGTAATTAAAATGTCATGTGTGTATTTCACATTAGGTGCAATCTATGACTTATATTTTCTTCAGTATTTCTTTGCTACATGACTAAGTTCTATTATCATAGTTCGAGCTGAATTCTTATTTTTTCCTTTTAAATAAAGTAAAAATTTTGAACTTTTCATTACAAATGATCACTTTATAATATTTAAAGGAAATAAAACAGATGTGATTTGCCTACAGCACCAAAGGCCATTTTTTATTTTAACATTTGCAGAAGGTTGATATGCCAAATTGCACTTGACCCAAAGTTTGCTACTTTTAACAGTAAAAAAATTTCTAGCATTTTTACAGAAATTAATAATGCAACAGGGAGGACAAATGAAGTCAATGCCTAGAAACTATATGCCAAATATTTGGAACAGTAAGCTCTCTAACTCCAGCAGCAGAATTATCTTCCCAGTATATATTTAAGTGAGGAGTTGCAATGATGTGTACGTTTTATTTCTCAATTTACATTCACAGTTTGCTAAATATTCAGTTTGCTAAAATATGAAAAAATAACAAACCATTCTCCTTTCTAACAATAGAACGTAGAAGTTGCAATTTTTGTCCTGCGTGCATATTCCAAGTAGCACCTTAAAAAAAGGTAAGGGTCCAAAATTAACCGGCTTTTATGCTAGGGTGATAGCTGCTAAGGGCATTTTAAATAGTGAGAAAGATAAATGGTCTTTGAATTGCAATCCCTAGTGAAATCTGAAACAAGAAAGTACAGTTTCTATTATAATAAATAAAATAGAAAACATGGTCTATGCTTCCCAGAATGCCATATTGGCAGAACAAAATGAAATAATTAGAAACCAGGATTTTAGCTCAAAATACAAAATTTATGCCAGTAGCTACCACAAATTATTTATTCTTTTCCTTTGATGTATCAATAAGTAATTCATTCTTTGCTCACCTCCTTATGACCTTCACTTATCTTGGGAAAAAAATGTGTTTTCTTCTAGTGACTTTATTGTGAGAAAATAAAGGAACATATTACGATGTTATGCTTGATGAAAAAAATTGAACCATGCATTATTAAGAATTATCATTTTGCAAATCTGTCACAAGCCACATGGGATTTCTAGCATCTTCATCTTTATCTGTTTGTTCTGTTTTGGGATATCCAGAAACCTGCGAGCAATTATTAGAGAAACTTTTTTCTATACACACATCAAAGTGGCAACTTTTTAATGATCCCTAAGCTAGAGAAGGCCAGACAGTATCTCCTGCCTTTGTGAAACTATAAAAAGAAAGCAGGGGATATTTTATTTCTTTTCTTCATTGCCTTCCAAAGTTCTCAAGGTAAGCAAAATAAATGATGTACAAAAAATGAAGATCTTCAAAGGTTGTTTGTTACGATCTAGATTTTTTTATTTTCTAACATATATTTATAGAATTGTTATACTACAGAAAACTTTAGGTAACAATGAATAAAGCAAGTAAGTTTTTTTTTTTAAGTCCAGTAATTTAGGTGGAAGTTAGTATGACAGAGTAGAAAAACATGAAGATTTTACTGGAAGAGAGATTCTTAGCTTTTGGAATGTAGGTTTCCTTTTAAAATGGAACATTGCAAACTCAAGCTACTTTGTGTATAGGATCTACTAATTTAATTTGGTGATTATCTTAAAAAGTTGCCTCATTTTGACTGATTTTATTTATTAGCTATTAATTTCTTGTCACTAAAGAAGGTGTGTGGGTGTGTATGTTTACGTGGAGCTAAGCATAATCAGGGGAAGGGCGGCCATTTCAAATAACATGTTTTCCACTAAAAATTTATCCTGGACTCTAAATTATTTTCATACAAGGAGGAGGCAGAAGGGTGCAACAAAAAAAATAATGGACACTAGAGCGCTGAGTCCCTTATAGGGACTTATAAGCATGTAGCCCCTTATAGGAAGGTAATCTAAGACAATTTACTTAGATGCTCTAAATTCTTCGTGTGAGATACGATAAACCATATGAAATCCCTACTCTGGTGCCTGGTACCTAGATGATTGATGTTTCTCAATAAAGGTTCCAACTATTTTTCATGAATAACAAAATAGATTGTAACAAGTATGTGGTTATATGTTGCCCTGTGCTGCATAATAAACCAAAAACATAGGGGCTTGAAACCATCACCCTCGGTCTAGGGTTCTGTGAATCTGGGCCAGCCATGGCTCTTTCAGCTGGTTTTCCTCATTGTCTGGTGAGCTGCTGGGTCAGCAAGGGTTAGACTGGTTAGAATGGGTGTAGCTCAGAAAACTTAATTTTTGCTCCACATGATCTCTTCTCAGTAGGCTAGCACAGTCTTTTTTCTCAGAGTGGGGACCAAATTCCAAGAAACTGAGGTGATGCACATCAGGCTTCATGGATCAAAATGAGCAGCCAGTGATGTAGACACCAGAGTGGTCCTGTATAAAGATGACTGACTGAGAAGTCTGTAGGTAGCTATCAGCTTCCCGTCACTGTGAGTCTGCACACAAAGTTCTGCTGATAGGTCTGATTTTTGGTCATTATGGGCAAGAGTCAGGAAAAAGAAATAGGTATGGTATTTAACAGAGCAAGAAAAAGCGGGAATTTGCTGGTTACTCTACCGCTGCTACCACAAGAGCCTTTCAATGGTGTTCACATAGTGATAGCTGTGCTTTACATCCTCGTGCCACATCACATGCCAGGCCTTTTAAATCAACCCTAACCCCAAATCATACGGGGGAGGGGACTCTGGGAAACATAGCTCCAGATAAACTGCTTGTCAACTTTTCATCCATTCACATATATCTTAATTGTGTTTTTTATACCTCTAAAGTAAGTACATAAAACATCAAATTTATTTGCTTTGATGTACAGTTCTAAAAATCTTACCATCTGTACAGATTTGTGTAACTACCACAAATTATAAAACAGGATGGTTTTATCATCCTAGAAAATATCTTCATAGTTATATAATCCCCCAACCATACACTTTCCTAGTAATGAGCCTCTGGCAAACAGGAGAATCATTCCAAGACTGAATTCCTTCACTCAGTGTCATAACTTTGAGATTCAGACAACCTACTGGGTGTATCAATAACTGGTTCATTTTGATTGCTGATTCATATTCCATTTTGTATACATCTACCAGTTGAAAATATTTTGGTTTAAAAAACATGGGCTCTTATGAATAGAACTACTATTTACATTTATGTATAGGTTTCTGTTTGGACTCAACTTTTTATTTATCTAGTATAATTCTTAGAAGCAGATTGCTGGACCATACTATAGGCTTAGATAGAAAATTATAAGACATTGCTAATGTGATTTCCTAAGGGCTGTACCGTTTTGCATTCCCCCCAGGCTTGTCTGAGGTTGCTACTACTTCTGCATTCTCTCCTGCCTTTGGTATTGGTGTTATTTTAACCATTCTAATAAGTGTATAGGGATATCTCATTGAAGTTTCAATTTGCAGCTCCCCATAGTCTAATAATGTACATTTTTATGTGCCTATTTCCTACCTGTATCTCCTATTTGATAAAGTGTCTTTTCAAATTATTTGTCCATTATTAATTGTGTTTTCAATTTCCTTTTGCGTAGATTTTGAGAGGTCTTTTTATATTCTGGATACAAGTCCTTTATTGACATAATTCTAAAAGATTTATGCAGGTGTAAAATCTGTCCTTTCAGGATGTTAATAGAGTCTTTGCAAGAAAATTTTAAAATACAGACTCCACTTTGTCCGTTTTATTTTGTAGATTATAGCTTTGATGAGGTATAAGAAACTTTTGTTTAACCACAGGACAGGAAGATTTTCTCTTTACAACTTTGGTTTTATAACTTTAGGTTTCAGATTTAGATCTATAACAAATTTAAGATAACTTTTTGTAAAGTTTAAGATTTGTGTCAAATTTCTTCCTTTTTTTTGTATAGTGTTGGCCAGTTATTCTAACTGCTGTTGAAAAAAAATCAGAGTTTCTGATGAGAAATCCGAGGTCATTAGAAATTTTAGGCATTTTTCTGAATTTTCAGAGTGAATATACCCTTAAAGCATTTTTTTTGTTAACTTTTATTTTACATTCGGGAATACATGTATATATTTGTCATATAGGTACATTGTGTGTCCTGGGGGTTTGGTATACAGATTATTTCTTCGCCCAGGTAAAAAGTCTTGGATTTGTTGCTCTTTAGTATTTTTTTTTTTTTCTCAACTTCGTTCAGTTCAGCTCTGATTTTGGATATTTCTTGTCTTCTGATAGCTCTGGGGTTGGTTTGCTCTAGTTTTCAGGGGCTCCCAAAGGAAAGAATACAGTCATGGTTTCTTAGTTTCTGTTTCTGATTGGGCCAGAAAAGATCCTTCCTTATGCCACTTTTCTGCGTATCACTAGAGACAGAAACTAAAAACCATGACTTCAGGCTGCTAAAAGCCTGAAACAACAACAAAATAATGTGGATTGGATAAGACTGTATTTCTTTAGTATTGATGTAAGGTTTTAATTTGAAATCTTTCTAAGTTTTTCACGTGTGCATTTAGCACTATAGCCTTCGCTTTTAACACTGCTTTAGCTGTGTCCCACGGATTCTTACATGTTGTATCTTTGTTCTTATTAGTTCCAAATCATTTCTTGATATATGCCTTAATTTCACTGTTTTATCCAAAAGTCATTCAGGAGCAGGTTGTTAAATTTCTATGTAATTGTATGGTTTTGAATGATTTTCTTAGTATTGATTTCTATTTTTATTGCACTATCATCCAAGGCTGTGTTTAGTATGATTTCAGTTTTTCTTTTTGAATTTTGGAGGATTGTTTTCTGTTTGATTTTAGAATATGTGCCATGTTCAGATGAGGAGAATGTATATTCTGTTGTTTTTGGGTGTAGACTTTCATAGATGTCTGTTACTTCCATTGTTCAAGTGTCTTTGCTAGTTTTCTGTCTCAATAATCTATGCCCTTCTTATCTTTTTTGATCATTGTATGTTTAAAGTCTATTTTGTCTGGAATTAGAATAGCAGCCTCTGCTTTTTTCCTGTTTTCCATTTGCTTAGTAGATTATTCTCTGTCTCTTTACTTTGAGCCTATGGGTGTTACTGCATGTGAGATAGGTCTCTTGAAGACAACATATAGTTGGGTATTGCCTCTTTATCCAACTTGGCACTCTGTGCCTTTTAAATTGAGGCATTTAGTTCATTTAATTTCAAGGTCAATATTGATATGTATGAATTTGATTCTGTCATTGTGTTGTTAGCTGTTTATTATACACACTTCATTGTGTGGTTGCTTTATAGTGTTAATGGTCTATAGATTTGAGTGTATTTTTGTGATGGCCAGTAACAATCTTTCCTTTACATATTTAGCACTCCCCTAATAACCTCTTATATGGCAGGTCTGGTGGTAACAAATTCCCTTGACATTTGCTTGTCTGATAAGGATCTTATTTCTCCTTCCCTTATGAAGCTTATTCCTGCTGCATAAGAAATTCTTGGTTGGAATTTCTTTTCTTTAAGACTGCTTAGTATAGACACTGAATCTCTTCTGGCTCATAGACATTTTGCTGAAAGGTCTACTGTTGGCCTCATGGAACTCCTTTTGTAGATAACCTGCCCCTTCTCTCTAAACTGTGTTTAACAAGTTTTCTTTCCTTTTGAACCTGAAGAATGACAGACTATTCTTGGGGATGGTCATCTTGAATAGTATCTCACAGGGGTTCTCTGAATTTCCTGGATTTGAATATTGCCCTCTCTAGTGAGGTTGGGAAAATTTTCATGGATGACATCCTCAAATGTTTTCCAAGTTGCTTGCTTTCTTCCCCTGTCTTTAAGGGATGCCAAGGAGTGTAATATTTGTTCTCTTTACATGATTCCATGCTTCTCAGAGGTCTTCGTTATTTTTGTCTCACTGAGTTATTTTGGAGAGCTGGTCTTCAGGCTCTGAGATTCTTTCCTCAGCTTGGTTGAGTCTGCTCTTAATACTTGTGATTGTATTACGAGATTCTTGAAGTGAGTTTTCCAGTTTTATCAGGTCACTTTGGTTCTTTCTTAAAATGGCCATTTTGTCTTTTAGCTCCTGTGTCATTTTATTGGATTACTTAGATTTCTTGAGTTGGGTTTTGGACTTTATCCTGCAAGTTGATGATCTTTGTTCCTATCCATACTCTGAATTATATTCCTGTCATTTCCACCATTTCAACCTGCTTAAGAACTATTACTGGGGAACTAGTGTAGTTGTTTGGCGGTAAGAAGACATGGTGGTTTTCTGAGTTGCCAAAGTTCTTGTATTAGCTCTTTCTCATTTGTGTGGGTGGCTGTTCCTTTCATCTTCGGAGTTGCTGTTGTTTGGAGAGATATTTGGGGGGGCTTTTATCTTCTCTGATGTCCTTGGGGGTTTTGTTTTGGTATAAGGTGGGTGCAGACAACTTCCTTTGATTCTGGAAGATTTCAGGTAGCCAAGCTTCAGTTCTGTTCTTCTGGGCTGCATGCTGTAACTCTAGGGGACTGGGACCAAGCCCCTGGTTTTGTTCTCTGACCCCTTGAGGATCAGAACCTGCTATGTTGGAGGGATTGAGGTGTTCCTGGTCTTCTGGACACAACACTATGATGGATGCTATTGGTCAAAGTCCTTCATCAAGGTGGTAGCAGTGGCAACTGTGCTTGCTTGCATGTGCCAGCAGGTATGGTGGTGCAGCAGGGTGCACACACATTGACTGGTGTGGGGCACTCACAAGTGCTTCATACTGGCAACATATTTTGGTATTGTATTTTGGACTATGATCCAGTAGGTGGTGCTTAAGAGTGTTAGCCATCAGATACGCTCTTACTCTGCTGCATGACTGTTTTTGTGTGTTTCGGTGTAGTTGGCAAAAGTCATCAGATATGCTCTTACTTGACTGCACGGCTTCTTTGTGTGTGTTTCAGTGTAGTTGGCAGTAGTGTTCTGTGGTGGATGGGGAAAGAGAAGACTCTTCACATAGTCCGCTCCTGTGTTTTGGAGGAGCCCCTCTGATGACTGTCTCTGTGCTTACATTTCTTTTGTTGGGTGTTCTGGTCCATGGGGCTCCCTCAGTCAGGGGCTGCAGTTTGCAGCCAGGCCGTATCCTTCTTGGGTCACCTTACTCCTCCACTGATTGTAAACCCAAGCATCTCACTTCTCTCAGTGATTTGAGAGTGAGGGCTCCTCCCTGCTTAGACACTGCCAAAACCAGCAAGTCCTGCTGAGCTAGAAGATGTGGGTGTAGGTGGGGTCACCTAATTTGCTATCTGAGTGCTACCCACGAAAACATGGGGTTGTGCCTGCCCAGAGACTTCAGGCAGCAGTGGGACCACCGGGCTGGAAGCTTTCGGAGGTTCGGCCCATCTAACTGAGAGGTGGGGTGGGTGGTGTTGTCCTCTCTGCCTTCTAGATGTTTTCCAGGGCAACAGGAGGCTGTGCTCCTTGGCAGAATTCAGAAAGAAGTGGCTCCTCTTGGCCAAAAGCTCCGGCAGGCATTGCCCACCTGGCTACCAGTGGCAGGGATGGATGGGGTCGCCTGCCCTGCAGTCCAGGTGTTTCCCAGGATGAAAGGATGCTGTATCCAGCAACATAGTCCACACAGAAGTGGGACTGCCAGGCTATTAGATCTAGCAAGCATTGACTACCTGATTAACAGTGGCAGTGGTGGATGAATCACTAACCATTCCTGGTGCCTGGTTGCTTCTGGGGACAATAGAAGGCTACACCTGACTGACTGAGTTCACATAAAAGCAGGGTGGCTGGGCTGGAAGCTCTAGCATGCATTGCCTTCCTGGCTACCAGTGGCAGGGGTGGCGGCTGGGGGATTGCTGGCCCTGTCATCCAGGTACCTCCTGGGACAACAGGAGGCTGCAGCTGCTGGCCAAGTTCAGACAAAGCAGGACCACTGTGCTGGAAGCTGGTACTGAGCCTTATCTTGTCAAGTGGGGTGGAGCCATCTTACTGCTCCCAGGAACCACAACTGTGGCTTCTATTGGAGCTATAGTGCTCGTGCTCATCTGTTTCAGTGTCCAAGGCTTGTAGAGGACCCCTTGGACTTGACAGTTGCCTCTGCAAAAGGGAGGCTTTCTGCCTCAGTTTAGAAGCACAGTGGAGGGGGCCAAGGGGCTTCTCTCATTCCCAAGTCTTGCAAGGGTCCCTGTGGAGTGTGTAAATCCCCCAAGGGGCTCTCATTCATTTACCCTGTCCTAAGTTCAGGAGCTTCTTCTTCTGGCTCCACATTGGGCCCTGTTAGGCTAGTGCCCAGTTTTGCCCCCTTTCTGTTCTCTGTGTCCCCCGATGCCTTGATGGGTCTTAGCATGGTTTCTTACATGATCAGCCTGTAGGGTCAGTGTTCACCAGCCCTGTGTTTTGCTTTCCATGAGAGTGGAGCACGTGCGCTGCTCTAGTCTGCCATCTTGACCCAACATTTAAAGCATTTCTCTATACAAAGAGATTATGTTTTATTTTAATTTATGCCTTTTCAGACATTCTTTTTTAATTTTTATAGATCCACCGTTCTGACCTAAGTCATATTCCTTCTATCTGGATAATTTATTTTAGCATATCGTGTGGACAGTTCTGCTGGTAATACATTTCTTGTTTTCCATTATCTGAGAAAGTTTTTACTTCTTCACTTCTGTAGAATATTTTCTCTGGACATGCAATTTCTGATTGTCAAGTTTTGCTTTCAAAATTTCAAACATTTCAGTCCAGTGTCTTCTTACTTGCCTGGTTTCTGATGAGAAGTCTGTTGTAATTACTGGTTTTGCTCATCTGCAGGTGACACGCCCCCTCTCCCCACCCCAACCTGCCTTCTGGTTTTCCGTGTGGATTTTTGTCTTCAGTGGTTCGAATATAATGTGCCTGGTTTTATTTATTTTTGCGTGTTAGTTTTATCTTTATATTTATTCTGATATGGTGCAGTCTGTGCTTCTTGGATCTGTGTGGTTTGTTGTCTGTAACTAGTTTTGCAAAGTTTTGGGTAATTGATAGCTAAAACATTTCTGCTGCTCTAAATATCTTCTCCTTGTGGGATTGCAATGATGATGTATATATATCTTACATTGTTTATTACCCGAGAGTTCCTGTTTGTCATATTCTGTGTTTTTGGCTTTTTGGTCTTTGCATTTCAGTGTTCTATTGAGCCATCTTCAATGTCATAGACAATTTGGCTGTCCTGAGTCTACTTATGGGCTTGTTGAAAGTATTTTCAGCTTTTACTACTGTTTCTAAGATTTCCGTTGGATTCTTTCTTATAATTTCCATCTCTCTGATGATATTACTCATCAAATATTGCAGATTTTCTGCCTTTAATTATTTTAAATTCCTTTCTAATAACTTCATTGTCTCTGTTTTATCTGAGTATGGTTCTGATCATTACTTTGTTTTCTCACGTTGTGCTTTTTCTTGGCTGTGGGCATGCCTTCTACTTTTTTCTTCTGAAAACTGAATATGTTTTCACAAGGCAATGTGTACTTTAGTAGACAGGACTTTATTGTGAGAGTTTTAATTAATTTGCTCTGTACTTGAGCTATTTTGAAGTGTGTTGTTGGTGTGGGAACCAGAGGCTTCAAACTCCTCGAGTGACCTTGTTTCTAATCTCCCTTCTGATCTGGGGGCTTCCCTTTTAGCTGTGTCTCAGAGAAAGTCTATCTGTTGTCACTCTGTCAGCTGCAGCCCACTGTTGTATTATTAATGGGGGCTTCCTAGCATGGTTAAAGCACAGGAAGAGCGTTATCTAATCTTCTGGTTAAATCTTTGTCTTTGGAGTACACAGCAGTACTGTGTCTCGGGGGTGTGAACTTCAGAAGCATTTCTATTTCTCCTTCAGGACTAGAGACTTTTCTCTCTGTCCTCCTAATCTGTTTCCTGGTTGCTATTGGACAATTTCCCCAATGTCCCTTAGGCCATTGTTCTTACAGATTATGGTTTTTTCTGTGTCCTAAGCAAGACTGGGTGGCTGGAGCTGCACTTAGTTTGCTTCCCTTAACTATAATGGAATTTTACTACTCAGGAGGCATTACTGATTTTCTACCCCTTGTGGACTGAGACTTTGTTCTATAAGGGAAAAGGATCTTTGGGCATCTCCCTCGTCCCTTCCCACAACTGGCACTGGTGGGGTGTTGTGGGGGTACTTTTTGCAGATCCACGTTTTAAGAGACTTTGGGGGTTCTTGAAGGAAAAGCCTACAAAAGCGCGGTGATATCCCTATGACTCTTGATCCCAAGCATTTCTCACTCCCATCCTAGCCCGTATTTGGCTTCCAGCAATTCAGTTTGATCGTACAATTGGTTTCTGTGGATTCCAGTGGCTTCTGTCCAGGTAAGAAAATTCTCAAATCCTGTATCTCCTTGTAGGTGCCTTGGGGATAGCAGTTTGTCCCGAGACCTCAAGATTCATGAAAAATCTCTGGTTTTCAATTCGTCTAGTTTTTTCTATCTGAACGGAAATTATGTCAATTTTTTAATATATCAATTTATAATTTCACTCACTAAGCCAATTGCTTGATATTTTATTTACTAAAATAAATAAAAAGTAGATTGAAGAAATTAAGATTTCTTGCTTACAAACATAGAACATGTAATACATATTAAAACCTTAAATATTTTGGGGTATTTTTTGCCTTCAAAATAATACTGGGATACTTCAGAGGTTTGTAAAAAAAATTTTTTTTTTTTTGAGATGGTGTCTTGCTCTGTTGCCCAGGCTGGAGTGCGGTGGCACGATCATGGCCCACTGCAACCTCTGCCTCCCAGGTTCAAGTGATTCTCCTGCTTCAGCCTCCCAAGTAACTGGGACTACAGGCATGTGCCACCACGCCCGGCTAATTTTTTGCATTTTTAGTATAGATGGGGTTTCACTGTGTTAGCCAGGATGATCTCGATCTCCTAACCTAATGATCCACCAGCCTCGGCCTCCCAAAATGCTGGGATTATAGGTGTGAGCCACTGTGCCCGGCCCTGTGAATATTTGAATAAAGAAAAAAATGTGAATCTTTACAAACATACTTTCTTATATAAAGTTCTAGAAATGATAGTTAATTTGAGAATTCTTAAATAAAAACTTATATTGTTTATAACAACACTAGCAACCTTAATTTTTTGAGCAGTAATCAGAGTTTCTGTAAAAACTTGTCTTCAAAGAAAATAATTATGTTTTTTAAGATTTACTAAACTTTTTTTAGAAACTTAGACAATTTTTTAATACATCACTAAATCAGACATTATTTGGAAACTCTAATTTTCACTGTACTGTTTTCGTATATTTCTCTTTAGTCATAGAAAATTTTCGGTGATGGTAGAAATATAATATTTTGCTTACATATATTTATTATTTGTGAGAAATTATTTTTGAACAGGTTTCTTATTTCCTAATTGTTTCTTTTACAGAGATTTATAAGTTTAAATGGTGAACTGGTGGGTATCTTACTCACCTCTTGTACCAGAGGTTTCTGCCTTCATAATTTTTGTATATAATTCGGTACCATCAATAATGTACTTTTGCAAAAGCATAGTAACTGGTGTATTAACAAAAGCACATCTCATGCACTCACAAATGAATCTTATTGGAGAAGAAAGCCAAATATTTTTCCATGATAAAACAGTATCGTTTACTATTCTTCACATCAAGTAGAATAAAAGAGTGCTGAAAATATAACCGTACTGTATCACGGTAGGACAAGTCTGTGCTTTGGATGATGCTGTAGGATGAATTGTGTCCCCTCCCCGAAGTTTGTACGTTGAAATAATTACCAGTACCTCAGGCTGTGGCTGTATTTGGGAATAGGGTCTTTTAAAAGGTATTTAAGGTCCTTAGTATGGGCTTTTATTCGGTGTAATTTGTCTCCTCATTAGAAGAGATTAAGTTAGAGACACACACAGTGGAAAGATCATGTGAGGGCAGAAGGGGAAGATGACCATTACGAGTCAAGGAGAGAGGACTCAGGAGAAATCAACACTATCAACACTTTGATCTTAGACTTCCAGCCTCCAAACCGTGAGGAAAAAAATTTCTGTTATCTAAGCACCCAGCCTGTGGTACCTTGTTTTGGAAGCCCTGGCAACTAAATTTGGATGATTGAAGATAATCATTTTTGGATTACAATATAGATCTGGATGAAGTCCACCTGTCTCATTGAAAGCAATCATCAGTCCCATTAAGTTCTTGAAGATAATTAATTACAAAACAAAGAACAGAAATGATGAAATAGCCTTATCACAGTACAGTGGGAAATCTAGACAAAGCTAAGGAATTCATGACTTCAAAACATCATCTTTTCTAAATTTTTTATTTTGAAAATTGTTAAATTGTAGGTGTTGACATTAGGGCACTAACTCATTTTTATTAGTTATTCCTTTTCAAAGAAGACGATGGTCTATTTAAAAGAGCTCCCGAGAAGCATGTGTGGACATTGGCTGTCACGGTTCTCTCCTATGCTCATATGTTAAGACACTGCAACCATATCATGTTCTATTATTTCACAAGGGTCTAGGTGGAGTCTCCATATTCTTTCTGAGCACAGTGTTCCACAGCTCCAATGGCTATTGCTAATACTTACTCAATTTAGTCACTAAGAAAATGATATTTTCAGACTACTGTGTGCCCGACACTGCTATAGGCACAAGAGAAACAGTAGACAAAAAAGGAGTCAAGCAGTTGGTCTGGAATCCATTGATTTCCCTCTACCAGGAGGATGCACACACAGAAGGCAGGTGGCATTTCAATGGCATCATAAACTCATTGGCAACTGACCTTCTGGTTACTAGACTAATGGCATGTGTTATTTCATTACAAAAATAAATTTTTTTTTGTAGTTTGTTGCTAGTTTAGCATTTCTTTTGGCAGACAAACTTAATTCCTGTGGGCATGAATCCTTGGAAATTTTCGTGTAAATTCTATGTAAGTAAAAAAAAAAAAAAAAAATAGATGTTTCATGATCTAAAACATTGCTTGATGTTTCAGGGTGACTGTGTTCTGCATTTGGAGACTTCGTCCTTCAATCTGGGATAGAAAGCACATTTGCAGCAGAAAGAACCTGAGGAGTCACATTCTGTCCCGGCTTTCTCTAACCTTTGCTTGTGTTTCTCGATTCTTGTGTATTGAAAATGATGAGCAAACCTTGATTTCTGTGCACAGCTTTGGCATTCCAGAACAACAGCATGGTTTTAATAAGGAGACGTTACCTTCACGACCATTGTTTCCAAAGTTTATAGCAATTAGAGTTATTTCTTAAAGTATAAAATCTATAAAACTGAATACAGTCTTCTGAGGTATTATTACAATTGCAGTTCCTCAATTTCTCTTCTGAAAAGCTTGGGGCAAAATATAATTTGAAATTCGATTATTTTTTAGATGTTAGGAGATACCAGTCAGGTATTATAAATTATATAATAGCTGCAGTAGATTTGAAGGCATAGCTCCATATTCAAAAATGTTAATGTTTCTGAAATTAAACATAAATATGAATATTTATACAAAAATCACACATACAGATTATAATATGTTGTTTCCTGTCAGTTCAGCTATGCTACCAAAGGAGTCAGAAAAATTTTCAGTTTTCAGATAATTTTGATTTATATCATTATACATAAGTAATTATGCAAATGAATTATCATTATTAATTTCTACATTTTTAACAAAACATTTTCAAAGCATTTTGACTTCCTGTTTTAGATTAAACTGATTTCTTTTTCTGCCTGCTGTGGACTGGGTATTTTTATACTATCTTGTATATTTAATTAAATGCATTGATTCTTGCATCCCATGACTTCCTCACTGCTTTTTTATTTCCAGTTTGGCTAAAACATGCTCAAGCAGTTTTATTTTCAAATGGATAGATGCTTTTGCAAGAACAAAAAATATGTTTAATTTTTTGTACATGCATTTTATAATTTGGTTGGGTAAAAAGTTCTAAATGCAAAATTCTTTTCCCTCAGAACATTGAAGATATTGCTCTATTGAGCTTTGAACTCAGTGCTACTAATGGATTCTTTGATGACAATCTGGTTTGTATTTATTTGCCAATAACCTGATCATTTTTTAAAGCCATTAGTATCCTCTCTTCATCTTTTATTCTTTGAAATTTCAACATGATGTTCCAAGGTGATGGTCCTTTATAAATTTATCCTGGTGGTTACCTGGCAGAGCCTTTTATTACAAATGCTTTTATCTACTTTCTAAGCTTAGATATTTTTCTTATTAGTCCTTTGTTTTTATTCTTCATCTATATATCTTTTCCTTTATTCTAATGTAATATATTTTGCCATCCTGTTTTAATTCTATGTATTTCTTAACATTTTTTATTTTATTTGCATCTTTTATTTTATTTTTTTCTTTGCATTATGGGAAATTCTTTTAATTTTAGTATTTTTGTATAATTTCAGGGCTTTTAACAAAGCAAACTCATTCTTATATTGTTCAACTTCTTTATATGACCCAATTATTTTTTAAAACTATAATATCATCTCATATATCTTTGTGAATACAAATTATTTTGAAAGTTGTTCTCGTTTCCTTAAGTATGCCTGTTTGTTATCAGTACTAACTTTTTTGTTTATTAATCTTTTCTCTTTCATGCTGTGCACTTAACCACAGTGTCATGATTTGTGTTCTTGTACGTGATTGGTAAGGCCACTATCTGCTACCAGGCATCTCTTGTAATGCTCACATCCTCACACTCCACATTTGCTATGTCATGACCTGTCAAGATCCTTCACATGATAGCTGCTTATATTTTACAAATTAATAGAAACACAACAAGTGCAACAGAACAAGCTGCAGCTCTCCACACCATGGTTGTTCCCATAGCCATAATTGCTATTAATCATTTCCTTCCTCTACCACTAATTGCAGATTCCTCTCATTCTTAGCCAGTACATCTGCTGGCCCATGACCTTTCCCAGCATCCTGGTGTGATCCTCAGTCATAAAACTATTGCTTACCAGTTTTATATTCACTACCTTCTCCAGTTCAGCATCTGCAAGACCCATTCCCAAGCATGTTTTCTGAGTCACTTACTGCGTCTATTAACCACATCTCATAGCTTCTTTTGTGAATAACTTCCTTAGTCTTGAAGGGAGAACAGGACTTCTTTGATCAAATCATGCTTAAACGCAGTCCTAGTTTTAGTCAAGTAGCAATGAAATGAGTTTGATGTAGATTTGATGAAAAGTATCATCTGGCAAAGCATCCACTAGAGAATAAGACTTTCCCTGTTCTTCAGGGGAGTGGAGGCTGCTTTCCACCAGCAAAGTGGAGAACATAATTTCAGGAGCTAGAGGCCCTAGACTTTTAAGCATATCTGTGTTTGAAACACATCCAATAGGATGTTCCTACTCCAGGTCTCCTGGGACCACACCTTCTCTGTCAAAGCCTGAATTGTAGTGTAGAAATGCACTATTTTTTTTTATTGATGCAAACAAAATACTATATACTTGTCAGCTTCAAACAATACCATCAACATCAAACTAAATTTTACAAACTTATAAGCTTCAAATAACACCATTAATTTATTAACTTTGAAAATCTGAAACCTGTTCATGGCGAGGATAGACTGTTCAAGTTCTCACAGATGAAACTCAAAGTATTGGCTTATCTAAGTTTCCATTTGAAGATTAACATCCTCTTCCAAGCTCAGGTGGTTGTGACATAGTTCAGTTCCTTTTCACTGTGGGTCTAAAGTATTTTGTTCTTGCTAGACAGCTAGATGCAACACAAAGAGACTGCCCACATTTCTTGCCATGTGACAACTTCTATCTTCAAAGTCAGCAATGGAGAATCTCTCTTGTGTTGAATCTCTCTCATGTCTAAATTTCTTTTGCCAGGAAGACTTAAATCTTATTAAAAGATTAGTTGATGTGGCCAGCTTCCTTATGTTCATGTCACTTGGTTAGAATATTAAATATGTCTGTAAAACTCCTTTACAGCAGCACTTAGATTAGTGTTTGATTGAATACCTGGAAAAGTTGTATATCTATCAGAGATGGGAATCTTGAGGGCCACCTCAGAATTCTGTCTGCCACGAGGAGACTTGCTAGGGCTGTGAATTCAGCTTTCTCTGCACTTCCTTTCTCTCACAATGCATTCCTTGAATTGGTTTTCAGCACAGTCATCTTTCTAAGTACAAGAGATGGGGTCTTTAATACTATCCATAGAGACTGTACTGGGTTGACTAGTGTTCCTCCAAAATTCATATCACCATGGAACCTCATAATGTGACCCAATTCAGAAAAAGAGTCTTTGCTGATGTCATTAGTTAAGATGAGATCATACTGGAATAAGTGGGTCTTAATTTAATGACCGGTGTCCTTATTAGAACACCACAGAAGCTAGGAAGTGAAAAGACAGGATCCTTCCCTAGAGTTTTTCAAGAGAGTGTATAGCCTTGCCAACACCTCAGATTTACAGCCTGTAGAACAGGAGAAAATAAATTTCTTCTGTTTCAAACATACAGTTTAAACATACAGTTTAAAACAGTATGTGTTACTATAAAACTAATGCGGAGGAAACTAATATAGAGGATTTCTGCCTTTCTGACCATGCCCTAAGTTTGTAGTTGTTTAACCAACGCTGTTATTTTCTTCCATTAGTACTGCAAAGCTACTAAAAATTAATAAACCAATATGACAGTGTCCTTGTGATTAGCATTGCCACTATGGAGATGTTGCAAAAACTTTTATACTTTCCCACCTATATCCCATCCCACATGACCATGGGTGAAACTCCCTTAGCTCTGTGCTACAGCAAACAGGTGCATAGGTTTTATCTCTATATGTATATCTATGTACATATCACTCTTAGCTCTGTAGATCTTTTTCTTTCTGTGTCAATCTATCTACAGATTTATCTTAAGGAATTGGCAGACTTGATATTTCAGCTCCCATCTGAAGGAAGTCTGGAGACAAAATTCCTTCTTTTTCACGAGAAATCAGTCTTTTTTCCTTATGGTCTTCAACTAATTGGATAAGGCATATTCACTTTCTGAGGAGTAGTCTGCTTTACTCAGATTCTACTGATATAAATTTCTATTTCATCTAAACATGCCTTCACAGTGACGTGTGAACTTGGATTTAGTCAAATATATGGGTATTGTGGACCAGAGAAGTGGACACACAGAATTAACCAATCCTTTGGGAGGCCAAGGTGGGCAGATCATGAGGTTAAGAGATCGAGACCATCCTGGTGAGAATCGCTTGAACCCAGGAGGTGGAGATTGCAGTGAGCCAAGACTGCACCACAAAACTCCAGCCTGGGAGACAGAGCGAGACTCCATCTCAAAAAACAAACAAACAAACCAAAAAAAGAAACCATAACCACCAGCAATTGAGTTCTCTTTGCCATATGTCTGTTAAGTCAAGAAACCTATATTTCTAGGTACCAATCATGTTACTTAAATAACAGTAGGTAAAAATATTGTATACTGGTTATACTTAAAAATCACTTAATTGAGAGTTTCTGATAAACATTTTAATGTTTCTTTTTAACTTTTAAGTTATGAGTGAAGAATAAAAAAAGTACTATGGTAAAATATGATCAATCTTGGAAGGGACCTCACAGCTATGTAATTTAGTCCTCATTTCACAGATGAGGAAATTTTGATAAAGAAAGAGATAAGCTTTCAATAAGTGATTGTTAGTTTCATCATAGCTTTCTTATTGTCCAGTCATTTTCCCAACATGACAATTAGTGGAATTAGTGGCTCATTACTGGGGACATATGGCTAGGTTTGCTTTGTTTCATACATGTATTATATTTGTTATGACATTTATTCCTGTTAAAAGGTATATAATATTTGCATGGATCGTAAGACACGTGCTAACAATTCCCTGACTGATTCTAATGATTTTCTTGGTACTTTTCTCCTTGTTTCAGCTCCATATGTCGACTGAGAATTTCTGAATATCACAAATTATAATTGGTGGAAAGCTTTTGTTTTTACCTCCTTGATTGAATTTGGCCACAGTGGCAGGT
This sequence comes from Rhinopithecus bieti, assembly GCF_001698545.2. Lineage (NCBI taxonomy): Eukaryota > Metazoa > Chordata > Mammalia > Primates > Cercopithecidae > Rhinopithecus > Rhinopithecus bieti. The sequence goes on along the minus strand of NW_016809106.1, from coordinate 469,303 downwards.
GAATTTTACAATGTCAAATATTCAACCAAGATTTACTGAGTCCTTGATTTATATTTGGCAAAAAGAAGTTTATTGATTGTTTAAAACATTGATCTTGTCAAAAGTAGAGAGGAAAAGACATTACTGTTTTAATAATAATAATTCAATAAAATAATAATTTTGAATTAGACTTTAAGTTCCAAAATATAAGAAATAAAAATTTCCAAGAAAAATTATTAAATTAAACAGTAAACAAATCACTTTAAATTAAGTCCACAAGCATGAATTGTTCTCCTATCAAACCTGTCAAATAAATTTCTTTTGTTTTTGAAATGGAAGTTCACTCTGTCACCCAGGCATGAGTGCAGTGGCACGATCTCAGCTTAATGCAACCTCCGTTTCCCAGGTTCAAGCGATTCTCCTGCCTCAACCTCCTGAGTAGCTGGGGCTACAGGCACCCTCCACCACGCCTGGCTAATGTTTTATAGTTTTAGTAGAGACAGGGTTTCACTGTGTTAGCCAGAAAGGTCTCGATCTCCTGACCTTATAATCCACTCACCTCAACCTCCCAAAATGCTAGGATTATGGGCATAATCCACCGTGCCTGGCCTCAAATAAAATTTTTAATGTGAAAATAATAGCTTAAATGCATTTTTCCTATAAGGCAGATTATTGCACAGTTAATTAACAGTTTTACTATATTTATGTTGCTTAAAGCTTCACCAGAGTCACTTCATTTCAACTTACTATTACCCAAATAATTGTATTAATATGCACTTATCTTAAAGTCTATGCCTTAATAAAATTTTATGTATAATTATGTTAACTATTACATGCTGTGTATATGCCAAGCTATATTATTTATGAATATTGGTTCTAATGGCAGCATTTGGTTTGAAGCATCAAACATTTATTTTATATTTTATAATAAACTATAACAATTAGTTTGGAGAAAAAAATGAAAGCATACATTGGTTTAAAGAGCTAAATGTCACATATGTTACATAATAGAATGGTTTTAAACCAGAGTCAGATGTTTTACAGAATGCTTTTAGAAAATAAAATTTACAGCTAATGGAACTTTGGTAAATAAACTTATAAGAAATAATTACCTGTGAAACATTCATAAAGGAATAAGGATTTGAACAACATTTGAGTCAGGATTAGCATCTTGACTCACATTTTAAAAATTAGCCAACAACCTGATTTCATTCCAGAGATGATTGTTCTTTTCATCTGAGATTATTAAAAGGGAAGTATTATTAAACTGTCTGAAAGAGGTTTGAAGATAGAAATTCCCCAAGTTGGGCTTGTTTTAAAAACTGTTGGTGGGACTGTAAACTAGTTCAACCATTATGGAAGACAGTGTGGTGATTCCTCAAGGATCTAGAATTAGAAATACCATTTGACCCAGCCATCCCATTACTGGGTATATACCCAAAGGATTATAAATCATGCTGGTATAAAGACATATGCACACGTATGTTTATTGCGGCACTATTCACAACAGCAAAGACTTGGAACCAACCCAAATATCCATCAATGATAGACTGGATTAAGAAAATGTGGCCCATATATACCATGGAATACTATGCAGCCATAAAAAAGGATGAGTTCATGTCCTTTGTGGGGACATGGATGCAGCTGGAAACTATCATTCTGAGCAAACTATCACAAGGACAGAAAACCAAACACCATATGTTGTCACTCGTAGGTGAAAATTGAGCAACGAGAACATTTAGACACAGGATGGGGAATATCACACACCAGGGCCTGTTGTGGGGTGGGAGGAGGGGAGAGGGATAGCATTATGAGATANATGCACACGTATGTTTATTGCGGCACTATTCACAACAGCAAAGACTTGGAACCAACCCAAATATCCATCAATGATAGACTGGATTAAGAAAATGTGGCCCATATATACCATGGAATACTATGCAGCCATAAAAAAGGATGAGTTCATGTCCTTTGTGGGGACATGGATGCAGCTGGAAACTATCATTCTGAGCAAACTATCACAAGGACAGAAAACCAAACACCATATGTTGTCACTCGTAGGTGAAAATTGAGCAACGAGAACATTTAGACACAGGATGGGGAATATCACACACCAGGGCCTGTTGTGGGGTGGGAGGAGGGGAGAGGGATAGCATTATGAGATATACCTAATGTAAATGACGAGTTAATGGATGCAGCACACCAACATGGCACATGTATACATATGTAACGAACCTGCAAGTTGTGTACATGTACCCTAGAACTTAAAGTATAATAATAAAAAAAGCTAGCTCAATATTTATAGATCAATGTCATCCACCATATTAGCAGTCAAAAGAAGAAAAAACACATTATGGCATCAATTTATGTAGTTAAAGCATTTGACAGAACCCAACACCTACTGTTAACAAACTAGTATTAGAGAGAAACTTCAACTCCATAAAGAGTATCTACAAAAATATCCTACAGTTAACATCATACATAACATACATAACATTGAAAAGGTGAATGCTGTCCTGCTATATAGAAAAAATGGTTATGATGCCCACTCTCGTCACTCTTATTCAGCATAGGACTAGCCAGTGACATAAGGCAAGATAAGAAAATGAAATGCACACAGATTAGAAGAGAAGAAATAAAACTACCCTATGTGTGCATATGACAGGATTGTTCATGCAGAAAATCCCAAGCTACCCAAAGAATCTCCTAGAACTAATAAGTGAGTTTTGCACAATCATAGAAGGTAAAACAACTAAGTCAATATTTTGATAAATTATCATAGAATATTTTGAAACTAAAAGAATGATTTACAATAGCTTTACATAAATCTAATGAAGCACGTAGACGATCTGTATGCTGAAAACTTCAAAATACTGATGAAAAACCTAAATATATGAAATGCTAGGTTTAACTCATTTTCCTTCAATAACCCGGCAAGAATTTTTGTAGATATGTTTAAATCTGAAATTATATGGAAATGAAGAAAGAACTGAATGAACGTAATTTTAAACTAAGAAGAAAAAAAATCAAAAGACCGTACAACTAGATTTTTAAATTTAGTATATTTCTACAGTGATGGAAAGGGTGTGGTTTTGCACAGAAATAGACACACAGATCAATGGAACCAATGAAAACTGAGAAATAGAACCACAAACGTAGAATCAACTGAATTTTGTGATAGGCACAAAGAAAGAGGAGTGTTTTCAAAAGTGATTTGGTACAATTATACATCCATATGCAAAAGAATGATTCTTTGTTGTTGTTGTTGTTGTTGTTGTTGAGACGGAGTCTCACTCTGTTGCCCGGGCTGGAGTGCAGTGGCCGGATCTCAGCTCACTGCAAGCTCCGCCTCCCGGGTTCACGCCATTCTCCTGCCTCAGCCTCCCGAGTAGCTGGGACTACAGGCGCCCGCCACCTCGCCCGGCTAGTTTTTTGTATTTTTTTTAGTAGAGACGGGGTTTCACAGTGTTAGCCAGGATGGTCTCGATCTCCTGACCTCGTGATCCGCCCGTCTCGCCCTCCCAAAGTGCTGGGATTACAGGCTTGAGCCACCGCGCCCGGCCTAAAAGAATGATTCTTGACATAAGCCTTATACCTTTCAAAAAATCAAATCAAAATAGATAATTGGTACCAATTAAAAATATGCAATATAAAACAATTAGAAGACAACACAAGAAAAAAAAATCTATGTGACCTATGATTAAGCAAGTAGTTTGTGGACTCATAAATAAAAGTAATAAATTGGACTTTTCAAAATTAAAACTATTTGCTCTGCAAAAGACACTATGAGATAACCACACAATAGACCAAAATATTTTCCAATAATATATCCAGCAAAGAACTTGTATTCAGAATATAAAAAGGGTTCTCTAAACTTAACAATAAGAAAACAAATAATCCAATCAGAAAATTAAATATGCTTCACCAAAAAGTATGTATAACTGGCAAATTGCTACATGAATGAATATTTAACATCAGTAGTATTAGGATAATGCAAATTAAAGCAAAAATTAGATATCGTTATGTATCTACTAGAATGGGATAAATAAATAAACGAATAAATTTGCTCCACCAAGTGCAGATAAGGCTGTGAAGCTCTAGAATCTCTTACATCTTGCTAGTGAAGACACAGATGTGTAGTCACTCAGAAAAAAATGTTGTCTGTTTCTTGGAAAGCTAAACATACAGTTACCACATGCCTCAGCCATCCCATTTCAGCGTACTTATCCTGGAGAACTGAAAATGTATATTCAGAAAAAGAACCTGTACACATATTTCGTATCATCTTTATTAGCAATAGCATCAAAATAACAAAAAAATCCCTGATGTCCTTCAGTAGCAGAATGAATAAACAAATTGTGATTCATCCATATAATGGCGTATCATTCAGCAATAAAAAGGAACAATTCATTGATGTGCACAATCTTAATGAATATGAAAACATTATAAGAGAAAATAATCTGTCTCAATGGGTTGCATAGTATATGGTTCCATTTATATAAAATCATCAAAATAACAAGCGGTGTTGCCAGAGTTAAAGGGTGGAAGGATGACATGACTATGACCGAGTAACACAGGGGTTTCTTTGGGGAGATGCATTGCTTGCCTATTCTGATTGTGGTGGTGGTTGCAAGACTCTACACATGTGATACAATTTTGTGAACTTCTGCACACACAAAAAAAGTTCATATAAAAATAATAAATTCTGTATAAGGTCTGCAGTTAACATTATTGTACCAATGTCTATTTTCTGGATTTGATAATTATGCTATGGTTCCTTAAGATGCTATCATTTGAGGAACTCAGTTGAAAGGAAAGTGAGAACCTTCTCATTATTCCTGCAATTTCTATGAGAGTCTAAAATTATTTCAAAATGAAAAGTTTACAAATAATATACTCAGATGTAATATATGTGTGTGTGTGTGTGTGTGTGTGTGTATGTGTGTGTGTGTGTATAAACCATGGCATACATAATAATGGGGTAAATGCTAGTGGATATTTCCAAGATTTCCATTTTTTTTACAAAGGTAGTGCCATATTGTAATACGGTTTTTTGTTTTTTTGTTTTTGTTTTTTTTTTTGTTTGTTTTTAATTATGTCCTGTTCTGGTTACAAGGTACTGGCTAGAGGCCAGTCAGTTCTCTTCTTGAGCAATTGATTAAGTCCACACCCAAACCACTTCCTTTATGGGGCTGTCACACTTTTCACATTCCAGGCCTCTATGCACCTGTCCTAATTGTTCTGGGACCAGATATGACAACTGCAGACAGAGCTTTTGTCATAGAGCCCATGACATTATTCAAATTATCCAAGTGTTATGAGCTGATTTGCATCTCCATTGTGTCCCCCTTAATTTAATATGTTGAATCCTTACGTTGAATCCTTAACCCTTCATACCTGAGCGTCAACTATATTTGGTAATAGGGTCTTTAAGAGGTAACTAAGTTAAGATGAGGTAATTAGGGTGTGTCCTAATTCCATATCACTGGTGTCCTTGTAAAGAAGAGGAAATCAGGCTATATGAACATATAGAGGAAAGATTATATCAGGGCAGTGGGAGAAGAAGCCAAAAAGAAACTTTCAGAAGAAACCAACCCTGCCAAAACTTTAATATTGGACTTCAAGACTCCAAAATTGTGAGAAAATAAATTTCCATTGTTTAAGCCCCCTAGCCTATGTTAGTTTGTTATGGCAGCCCTAGAAAACTAATGCATCAATCTTCAGAGAGCGCAAACACCTAGCTACTAACCTCATTCCACTCAACATATGTGAACTGCCCCTAGCAGCTCCAGCTTGCTGTGACCGTGTCCCTGCATGTGACACCTTGCGTGACCCTATCTGGCAGCCTTCTCTCACTTGGAGCTATAAGCAGCAAAGACTTCTTCCTTTTATCTCTTCACGCACCAGTGTGTTCTGTCCTATTATCAATGAATGGCTAAATTTCAAAAAAACAAATATTAATTTTAAGGTATCCTGTGAAAAGTTAAGAATGTATATTGTAGTACCTAAACAAGTCACTAAAAATGATGCACAGAAGTGTCAACAGTAAGCTGACAGATATATTACAATAAGATCCTAGAAAATTATTCAAGTTATCCAAGGAAAACAGGGAATAAACAGCACCTAAATTGTTTAATATTAATGAACAAAACACCCAGTTAAAAGACAGATCCGGCTAATTGTTGTATACATGAGAGGCACTTGCAATATACGGATACAAAACAGTAGGAGTAAAAATGGTTGTAAAAATGTACCTACAAACAGTGACTGTAAGAGGCCTGAAATAGCTATATTAATATAAAATAAAGTACAAAGCAGCAAGTACTACCTGTGATAAAAAATGACATTTCGCAATGATAAAAGTGTCAAGTCTATAGGAAGGCATAATAAACTTAAATGTGTATGTACCGAATAACAGCTCCTCAAGGTAAAGTTGACAGGACCCAAGGGGACAATAAATTTTTCTTCAATTTTATTTGGAAAAATATGAAATAATGTCTTAGCAATTGATAGAACTACTGAAAAAATTGAGGACAAAGGTGATCTGAACTAATCCTTATGAAGAATTCCACCCTGAAGATTTAAAATACACATTTTTTCATATTTGTGTGGTGGTGTATTTACTAATATAGAACATATATTTTATGACAAAATAGTATCAAGTAATTTAAAAGAACTGAAATAACACAGGGTATGATGACCAAAATAGCACTTAGTTAGCTATCAATAAAATATCTTGCTTGAACCTATTTGGAAATTAACGTAAAGTTAACAACCAATGGGTAAAAAGGAAATTGTAGAGAGAATGAGCTTTTCATTGATTAGTGTTTGCATGGTATGTCTTTCTCCAACCTTTTCACTGTAACCAATCTAAGTCTTTAAATTTAAAGTGGGTTTCTTATAAATACAGCATAATGAGGTATTTTTTAATCCACTCTGGCAATCTGTCCTTCAATTGGTATATTTTAAATGATTATTAATGTAGTTGGATTAATATATACCATGTATGTGAATGTTTTCTATTCATTCCATTTGTTCTTTGTTTCCTTTTATTTATCTTTTCTGCCTTCTATGGTTTTAACTGCAAATTTTATATAATTCCATTTTATCTCCTCTTAGCATAGTAACTATACTTCTTGTTTTAATATTTTCAGTAGCTGCCTTAGAATTTCCAGTATCCATTTTAACTAATATAAATTCATCTTCAGATAACACTATACTGCTTCATGTGTAATGCAAGTACTTTATAAAACAGTACTCCCAATTTTTCCCTTTTGCTCCTTATAATATTGCTGTGATTTATTTTACTAGTTCATATACTAAAAACACTCAATATAATTTTACTTTTATTTCGAACAAAGTTATTTTCAAATTAGTTAAGAAAAAGGAAAATAGATTTCTTCTTTATTTATTCCTTCTGTAACTCTTTTCCTTCATGTAGATTTGAGGTTTGTAAAAGCTAAATTGCACCAGATACTAGTTAAAAACAGCAAGGAAGACTTTATTTAACCATTACAATAAGGGAGAGTGCTTGAACTCAACTCAGCTGAAGCACAAGGTGAGGCCGTCTGTGTTTGCTAATGGCCGCTTATCAAATATTGGCTCCTATTCTCCCACAGATCTGAGAAAGTCTTTATTTCTCCTTCGCTTTTGAAACACAGTTTCACTGGACATAGATTACGGGCTACTGGACTTTTTTTTTCTTTTATCACTTTAAATATTTATCCATTTTGGGGCATTCATAATTTCTGAAAGGAGAGCCACTGAATTCCTTAGGCATATGCCTCTGTGAGTATGGTGTTCCCCTCTCTTCTCCTTTGAGTTACTTTAAGACCTTTGTCTTTGGTGTGCTACAGTTTGAATATGATATTTCAAAATGTAATTATTTTCCCCTTGGTGGTGTTCTTTGAGTTTTCTGGATCCATTTTTGGAGTCTGACATCAGTTCTGGAAATTTCTCAGCTAATATTACTTCAAATATTTCTTCCACTCCATTCTCTCTTTCTTCTCCTGGTGTTTCCACTATACACGTATTACAGCTATTGAAATTTTTCCACAGTACGTGGCTGTTCTGTTCCTCCCCACCCCATATTCTGTTTCTCTTTTTATTTCAATTTGGAAAGTATCTATGCATTTGTTCACATTTGTAAAAACACAATGAATGTACGGTCAAGATTTGTGCATTTCATTTTACATTGAAGACATGAATTTAGCCAGGCACCGTGACTCATTCTTGTAATCCCAGCACTTTGGGAGGCTGAGGCAGGAGGATTGCTTCAGCCCAGGAGTTCAATACTATCTTGGACAATATGGTGAGACTTGTCTCTACAAAAAAAAAGTTAAACAATATTTTTTTTAAAAATAAGAAATTAGCTGGGTGTGGTTGTACATGCATGCCTGTGGTCCTAGCTACTTGAGAGACTGAGGTGGGAGGATTGCTTGAGCCTGGGAGGTGGAGGCGGCAGCGAGCCAAATTATGCTACTGTAATTCAGTCTTGGCCACACAGCAAGATGCTGTAAACCCCATCTCTACTAAAAATACAAAATTAGCCAGGTGCAGTGTTAATCCCAGCTACTTGAGAGGCTGAGGCAGGAGAATCGCTTGAACTCAGGAGGTGGAGGTTGCAGTGAGCCAAGATCGCACCACTGCACTCCAGTCTAGGCGATAGAGTGAGACTCAGTCTCAAAAAAAAAAAAAAAAAATTATAATAAATTGTGAACTCTAATTAATAATATAATGTTGGAGTATTTAAGGGAAAGTAAGTTAATTTCTGCTACTATTTGTGTAATTCTTTGAAAGAGCTGGACGATTGATAGATTGGCAGTGGCAGATGGATGGAAGGCTATGGGATAAAACAAGTCGAGTAGAATTCTATTTGTAGAATCCTCATGGTGAGCAGATGAGCATTCGCTATAAAATTATTTTAACTTTTTTGTACACTTGAGATGTCCCTAATAAAATATTTGAAAAAAATACAATTGCTCAAAATCTCCTGAGGACCATAATTGAACTAAATGAGGCAATAAAATAGTGAGGAAAATGTTGACCAGAGAACGTGTATCAATCTGCCCCTAGATAGGCCGCACTTATTTTTGTGCAAAAAATATTATTTGTTATTAACCTAAACTCTAGTTTTGTTATTAACATAAACACTAATTTAAGGTCAGACTCAACAAAGCCTCTCACATTTGAAATAAAATAATTTTAACTTAATACAGTAATAGAACTTTAAATCACCAGTGAGTACGGTAAGACATATCAAAAATGTCAATGAGGATAAAAAAGATTACATGGTGATATTTAAAAAACAAATTAATTGTATGACTGTTGAAGTTAATGACTTTATACTAGAGGGAACTCAATGATTTAACAGACTGTTTTGTGTTCTTTATCACATTATATAGGGTGATAAACTACAAACTTGAAAGGATTCTCTTTTATTTTTTCTCCTTATCAGTGCCATAAACATGCATTCTAATAGTGAGTATTTTCCTTTTGATAAAGTGGCAAATGAAAAGTTTTGTATTAAGTCCAGAGATAGATCAGCACATATCAAATTAGTTAATCTGCATCTATGTCGCTTTGCTTTGATATATTATCTGGCCATCCTGACCTCAAGCAGACGTGTTCCTGCTGATCCTTCTGATTGTCTGATGCTCAGAACTTTTTTCTCTGCTACTTCTTTAAATCCCTCTAGCAGTGGGTGCATATAATCACAGATTTCCTTGTGGCTATTTTTGGTTTCTAATCTATCTTTCAGTTTGGGCACAGCTTTATTCTTTGATATTCTATTTACAGCTGCCTAGAGACCATCACCCTTTGAATGTCACCAGGTAACTTGTGATTCAAAATTTTTTTACACCAACTCTACTACACAGCCTTGATATCACTTTTTAAACCAGACTAGAAATCTTCCAGCCCTTTTCACTATTCTCTCTGTTCCTTGTTTTCTTCTATCTGATTCTCTCTACAGCATATTCTTGTTTTTCTTCAAGTTTCTCTGGTATATGGATTTTTCGTCATGTTACAATCATTATGAGGTCAATTCCATGCCCCTAGAACAATCAACTATTTGAGTTCATCTAACGAATACAGCATATAATTTTGAAAGTATATCCACATAACTTCTCTAAGATTCAGAACATCTTTTTATAAAGTAGGAACAATACAGATATTAATGAAAGCCGAAATATACACGGATGACATTGGAGCCTGAAATATATTGTTTATAAAGAGTTATAATGGCAAAATTTTCAATCATGGTCCCTAGGTAGGCATCTTTGTTGGATTGCAAGAATGTTTTGTCAAGTATGTTTCTGGCTCATGAGAACTGGCAATATTTATATATGAACCAATCAAAGTTTTCTGGGTTTAAACCATCTTTCTTTTATTTCACCATAGGAAAAACACAGAAAGATGCTAATTATGTGACAGTTCTTAGAGAAAAAAGATAAAGCAAAGAGCCAGATTATTTTATTTTCAGAGAATATAAAACGCAACAAATTTCTGTATGAATTTTTTTTGTTTGTTGTTGTTGTTGTTGTTGTTGTTTTTTTTTTGAGACGGAGTCTCGCTCTGCCGCCCAGGCTGGAGTGCAGTGGCCGGAATTCTCCTGCCTCAGCCTCCCGAGTAGCTGGGACTACAGGCGCCCGCCACCTCGCCCGGCTAGTTTTTTGTATTTTTTAGTAGAGACGGGGTTTCACCGTGTTAGCCAGGATGGTCTCGATCTCCTGACTTCGTGATCCGCCCGTCTCGGCCTCCCAAAGTGCTGGGATTACAGGCTTGAGCCACTGCGCCCGGCCTCTGTATGAAAATTTTAAAGTTCATTATAGAAAATATGAGTAAAAGGAAATCTTCTCATACTTTTATTGCAGATAAAAGTCCTCTTTGTATGCATTTTTGTGATTTAACAAAATTAGCACATTACTGGATAGCTAATTTGCTATCTTTCAAGTTCTTTCAAAATTAACATCATGTAATAAGCATTTTTCCATCCATTAACTAATCCTCATAAACATAATATAATGCATTTTATATGATAAATTATGCTTCGTGATCTAATTGATCTTGTTAATATTTTTATATTTAAGTTTTTTCAATTTTGTAATATTGTTTAAAAAGTTTTTATTTAATTTTTAGTTTTGTGGGCACATAATAGATGTATGTATTTATGAGGTACATGACCTGTTTTGATGCAGGCATGCAATTCATAATAATTACATCCTGGAGAATTTATCCTTAGTGTTGCAGACAATTCAATTATACTCTTTTAGTTATTTTGAAATGTACAATTATAGTATTATTGACTATAGTGACCCCGTTGTGCTACTTTTTGTAGGTCTTATTCATTCTTCTACTTTTTTTATACCCATTCATCATCCCCTTTTTCCCCCTACCCTCACAGTACCCTTCCCAGCCTCTGGTAATCACCCTTGTACTCTCTATCTCCATGGGTTTAATCGTTNAGTCCTCTTTGTATGCATTTTGTGATTTAACAAAATTAGCACATTACTGGATAGCTAATTTGCTATCTTTCAAGTTCTTTCAAAATTAACATCATGTAATAAGCATTTTCCATCCATTAACTAATCCTCATAAACATAATATAATGCATTTTATATGATAAATTATGCTTCGTGATCTAATTGATCTTGTTAATATTTTATATTTAAGTTTTTTCAATTTTGTAATATTGTTTAAAAGTTTTATTTAATTTTAGTTTTGTGGGCACATAATAGATGTATGTATTTATGAGGTACATGACCTGTTTTGATGCAGGCATGCAATTCATAATAATTACATCCTGGAGAATTTATCCTTAGTGTTGCAGACAATTCAATTATACTCTTTTAGTTATTTTGAAATGTACAATTATAGTATTATTGACTATAGTGACCCCGTTGTGCTACTTTTGTAGGTCTTATTCATTCTTCTACTTTTTTTATACCCATTCATCATCCCCTTTTTCCCCCTACCCTCACAGTACCCTTCCCAGCCTCTGGTAATCACCCTTGTACTCTCTATCTCCATGGGTTTAATCGTTTTGGTTTTTAGATCTCACAAATAAGAGAGACCATGCAATGCTTGTCTTTCTGTGCCTGGTTTCATTTAACATAGTGATCTTCATTTCCATCCATGTTGTAGCAAATGACAGGATCTCATTGTTTTTTAAATGGCTGAGTAGTACTCCATTGTGTATATGTGCCACATTTTCTTTAACCACTTATCTGTGGATGGACACTTAGGTTGCTTCACAATCTTGGCTATTGTGAAGAGTGCTGCAACAAACATGGGAACGCAGGTATCTCTTCAATATACTGATTTTCCTTCTTTAGGGTATATAGCCAGCAGTTAGATTGCTGGGTCATATGATAGCTCTAATTTTATTTTTTTGAGGAACCTCCAAATTGTTCTCCATGGTGGTTGTAATAACTTAAATTCCCACCAACAGAGTATGAGGGTTCCCTTTCTACACATGCTCACCAGCATTTTTTACTTCCTGTCTTTTAGATATGAGCCACTTTAACTGGGGTAAGATGATAGCTCATGGCAGTTTTTATGTGTATTTCTGATGATAAATGATGTTGAGCACCTTTTCATATGCCTGTTTGTCATTCTTTATGTCTTCTTTTGAGAAATGTCTATTCAAATCTTTTGTCCATTTTATAATCAGATTATTAGATATTTTCCTATAGGGTTGTTTGAGCTCCTTATATATTCCAATTATTAATCTCTTTTCAGATGAGTAGTTTGCAAATAATTTCTCCCAGTATGTGGGTTGCCTCTTCATTTTGTGAATTCTTTTCTTTGCTGAGCAGAACATTTTTTCTCAATGTGATCTTATTTGTCTATTTTTGCTTTGGTTGCCCATGTGTGTGAGCAAAGTTACTCAAGAAATTTTTGCCCAGGCCAAGGTCCTGGAGATTTTTCCTAAGGTTTTCTTGTAGCGGTTTCATAGCTCGTGGTCTTAGTTTTAAATCTTTAATCCATTTTGATTGTATTTTTTAATAAGGTGAGAGGCAGGGGTTTAGTTTTATTCTTCTTCATATGGATATCCGGTTTTCCCAACACGATTTATCAAAAAAACTGTCTTTTCTCCAGTGTATGTTCTTGACACCTTTTTTGAAAATGAGTTCACTATAGGTATTTGATTTGTTTCTGGGTTTGCTACTCTTTCCATTAGTTTATGTGTCTACTTTTATGCCAGTACCATGCTATTTTGGTTGCTATAGATTTGTAGTGTAATTTGGCATCAGATTACGTAATTTCTCTCTCTTTTTTTTTTTTTTTTTTTTTGCTTAGGATAGCTTTGACTATTCTGAGTCTTTGTGGTTCCATGTAAATTTTAGGATTTTTTTTTTTTTATTTCTGTGAAGAATGCCATTCATAATTTGATAGAGATTAGATTGAATCTGTATATTGTTTTGAATAGTATGGACATTGTAATAGTATTGATTCTTCCAATCCATGAACATGGAATATCTTTACATTTTTTTGTGTGTCCTCTTAAATTTCTTTATTCAGTGTTGTAACAATTTCATTATACTAAGATCTTTTACTCCTTTGATTAGGTTAATGCCTAGGTTGTTTATTTTATTTTTGGCAATTTAAATGCAATCACTTTTAAAATTTCTTTTCAGGTTGTTTGCTGTTGTCATAAAGATAGGCTACTGATTTTTGAATGTTTATTTTGTGTCCTGCAAATTTACTGAATTTGTTTATAGTGCTAATAGTTGTTTTTCTTTTTTGAGACAGAGTCTCACTCTGCTGCCTAGGCTAGAGTACAGTGGCTCAGTTTCAGCTCACTGCAACCTCCTCCTCCCAGATTCAAGCAATTCTCCTGCCTCAGCCTCCAAAGAAGCTGGGACTACAGGTGTGCACCGGCATGCCTGGCCAATTTTTTTCCCATTTTTAGTAGAGATGGGGTTTTCCCATATTGGCCTGGCTGGTCTCGAACTCGAGACCTCAAGCGATCCACCTACTTTGGCCTCCCAAAGTGCTGGGATTACAGGTGTGAGCCACTGAGCCCAGCCCTATTTTTTTTTTTTTTATGAAGTCTCTAGTTTTGTTTTCCAAATAAAAGATCATATCTGCAAACAAGGATACTTTTATTTCTTGCTTTCCAGCTTGGATGCCCTTGATTTTTTCTCTTATCTGACTGCTCTAGTTATAACTTTCAGTATTGTGTTGAATAACAGTGGTGAAAGTGGGCATTCCTGTTGTGTTTCAGATCTTAGAGGAAAGGCTTTTAGCTTTTCCCCATTCAGTATAATGTTAGATGTGGGTCTGTTATATGTCGCTTTCATTATGTTTAGATATGTTCCTTCTATACCCAGTTTTTTTTAAGAGTTTTTATCATGAAGGGATGTTGAACTTTATCAAATGTTTTTTCAGCATCAATTTAAATGATGATATGGTTGTTGTCCTTCATTCTGTTGATATGATGTATCACATTGATTGTTTTGCATATGTTGAAACATCCTTGTATCCCATGGGTAAACCGCACTTGGTCATAATGAATGATCTTTTTAATATATTATTGAATTTGGTTTGCTAGTATTTTGTTGAGGACATTTGCATCAATATCTATCAGGGATACTGGCCTGTAGTTTTCTTTTTATGGTATTTGTGTTGTTTTGGTATCAGGGCAATACTGGCCTCATAGAATGAGCTTGGACATTATTCCTCCTCCTCTATTTTCAGAACAGGTTGGGTATTAGTTCCTATTAAAAAGAAACAGAATAGGTGGGTATTAATTCCTATTAAAAAGGTTTGGTAGAATTCAGCAGTGAAGATACTGGGTCCCAGGCTTTCTTTACTAGAAGACATTTTATTAACATTTCAGTCTTGTTATTTCCTATTGATATGTTCAGGTTTTGGATTTCTTCCTTGTTCAATCTTAGTAAATCTTAGTAGGTTAGATGTGTCTAGAATTTTGTCCATTTTTTCTATATTTTCCAGTTTATTGTCATTTAGTTGATCATAGTAGCAGCTATGAATTTTTGAATTCTTTGAATTTTGTAGTATCAGTTTGTAATGTCTCCTTTTCATCTCTGATTTTATTTATATGGGTCTTTTCTCTCTTCTCTCCTTTTTTCTTTTCTTTTCTTTTTTCTTTCTTTCTTTTTTTTTTTTTGAGACGGAGTCTTGCTCTGTTGCCCAGGCTGGAGTGCAGTGGTGTGATCTCGGCTCACTACAAGCTCCACCTCCTGGGTTCAAGCCATTCTCCTGCCTCAGTCCCCGACTAGCTGGGACTACAGTTGCCTGCCACCACGCCTGGCTAATTTCTTTCTTTTTTTTTTTTTTTGTATTTTTAGTAGAAATGGGGTTTAACCACATTAGCCAGGATGGTCTCGATCTCTTGATCTCATGATCTGCCTGACTCGGCCTCCCAAAGTGCTGGGATTACAGGTGTGAGCCACCGCACCCAGCCTCTTTTTTTCTTAGTCAGTGTGGCTACAGGTTTGTCAATTTTGTTTAACTTTTCCAAAAAACATTTTTGTTTCATTGATGTTTTGTATCATTTTCTTCATTTCAATTTCATGTATTTCTGCTTTGATTTTTATTATTTCTTTTGTTTTAATAATTCTGGATTTGATTTGCTCTTGCTTTTCTAGTTCTTTAAGCTTCATTGTTAGGGCATTTATTTGAATTTTTCTTCTTTTCTGATGTGGGCTATTACACAATCATAAACTTCTCTCCTACTACTGCTTTTGTTATATCCCATAGATTTTGATATGATGTGTTTTTCTTATTTTTTTCAAGAAGTTTTTTAATCTCCTTCAAAATTTCTGCATAGACCCATTGGTCAGAAAGAAGCATACTGTTTAATTTTCATGTATTTGCATAATTTCCATAATTCCTCTTGTTCTTGCTTTGCAGTTTTATTCCATTGTGGTCAGAGGATGTGTTTGGTATTATTTAAGTAATTTAAAATATCTCAAGATTTGTTTCATGACCTATCATATAGTCTGTCTTTGAGAATGATCCATGTGCTGCAACAAATAATGTACATTCTGAAGCTGTTGGATGAAATATCTTGTAAATATCTATTGGATCCATTTCGTCTATAGTGCAGATAAAGTCCGATGTTTGTTGCTTTTCTATCTAGAAGTTCTGCCCAATGCTGAAAATGAGGTGTTGAATTCTCCAGCTATTAATGTATTGGCATCTATCCCTCTCTTTAGCTCTGATAATGTTTCTATGCCTGAGGGCTTCAGTATTGGGTGCATATATATTTATAGTTGTTATATCCTCTCGCTAAATTCACCCCTCTATCATTTTATAGTGTCCTTCTTTGTCTCTTCTTACACTATTTGTCTTTCATCTGACATAGGTATAGCTACTCCTGCTTGTTTTTGGTTTGCATAGACATGGGATATCTTTTTCCATCCTTTTTTTTTTTTTCAGAAAATGTGTGTCTTTATAGGTGAAATGTGCTTCTTTTAGGCAACAGATCAATGGTTCTTGCCTTTTTATTTTTTTATAAAAAAAATTCAGCTACTCCATTGCTAACTTTGGTCCATTTACAGTCAATGCTATTATTAACAAGTGAACTTTCTCCTACCATTTTGATATTTGTTTTCTGGTTGTTTTGTCATCTAATCATCCATCTTTCCTTCTGTCTTCTTTTTCATGAAGGTAGTTTTCTCTGGTGATATGATTTAGTTTCTTGCTTTTTATTTTTTTGTGTATCTATTATATGGCTTTTGGTTTGAGATTGCCATGAGGCTGGAAATTCTATCTTGTAACCCATTATTTTAAGCTGATAGCAACTTAACTTTGTTTCCATAAAAAACCTAAAAGCAAAAGAAAACTAATAATAACTCTACACCTTAACTTCATTCCTCACTTTTAAATTTTTTGTTGTTTCTATTTATGTATTGTACTGTTTATATCTTGAAAAGTTGTTGTCATTATTATTTTTATTGGTTCTTCATTTAGCCTTTTGACTTAACATAAGGTGAGTAATAACTAACCACAGTTACAGTGTTATAATGTTTTGTGTTTTTCTAGGTACTTATTACTACCAGTGAGTTGTGTGCCTTCAGATGATTACTTATTGCTCATTAATATCTGTTCTTTCTGATTAAAGTACTCCCTTTAGAATTTCTTGTAGGACAGGCATAGTGTTGATGAAATCCCTCACCTTTTGTTTGTCTGGGGGAAATCTTTATTTCTCCTTCATGTTTGAAGGATATACCAGTATATCTGGAGTATTCACCAGATATACTATTCTAGGTTAAAGGTTTCTTTTTTTCTTCTTCTTCAGCACTCTAAATATGTCATGCCGCTCTCTTTGGGTCTGTAACATTTCCACTAAGAAGTCTGCTGCCAGACATATTGGAGCTTCATTGTATGTTATTTGTTTCTTTTCTCTTGCTGCTTTTAGAATACTTTCTTTATCCTTGATATTTGGGAGTTTGATTATTAACTGCCTTCAGGTAGTGTTTGTGTTAAATTTGCTTGGTGTTTCATAACATTCTTGTACTCGGACATTGATATCTGTCTAGATTTGGGAGGTTCTCTGTTATTATCCCTTTGAATAAACTTTCTTCCCCTGTCTCTTTCTTTACCTCCTCTTTAAGTCGAACTCTTAGAATTGCCCCGTTGAGGCTATTTTCTAGATCCTGTAGCCATGTTTCGTTGTTTTTCATTCTTTTTTGTGCTTGTATGTCTCTTCTGACTGTATATTTTAAAAGAGCCTGTCATTAAGCTGAGTAATTCTCCCTCTGTTTGGTCAAATCTGTATTTAAAAACTCTGGTGCACTCTTCAGCATGTCTATTGCAATTTTCTGCTCCAGAATTTCTGCTTGAGTCTTTTTAAGTACTTCGATCTCTTTGTTAAATTTATCTGATAGAATTCTGAATTCTTTCTTGGTGATACCTGGAATTTCTTCAAATTTCCTCAAGATGGCTATTTTGAATTCTCTGTCTGAAAGGTCAGATATCTCTTTTTTTCCAGGATTGCTCCCTGGAGCCTTATTTAGTTCTCTTGATGAAGTCGTGTATTCCTGGATTGTTTTGATACTTGTAGATGATCGTCTGTGTCTGAACATTGAATAGTTAAGTATGTATTGTAGTCTTCACTGTCTGGGCTTGTTTGTACCCTTCCTTGGAAAGGCTTTCCAGATATTCCCAAAGACTTGGGCATTGTGATGCAAGCTGTGTCTGCTTTAGGAGGCACCCCAAGCCCAATAATGCTGTGGTTCATGAAGACTCGTAAAAGTACTGCCTTGATGATCTTGGACAAGATCTGAGAGAATTATCTGGATTACCAGGCAGAGACTCTTGCTCTCTTCACTCACTTTCTCCCAAACAAATGGAGAAACTCTCTCTAGTTTCTGAACCACCTGAAGTTGGCGGTGGAATGACACAATCACCCTGGTGGCCATCATCACAATGACTGTGCTGAGTCAGACCTGAAGCCAATACGTCACGGGGTCTCACACAAGGCCTGCTGTAAGTACTCATAAGTACTCCCTGGCTGCTGCCTATGTTCACTCAAAGCCTTGGGTCTCTATCGTCAGCGGGTAGCAAAGCCAGCCATTCCTGTGTCCTTCTTTTCAGGGTGACGAGTTTGCCGGGAACCCGGAGGGTCCAGAGGTGCTGTCAGGGAGCCAGGGTCTGTATTCAAATACCTTAAAAGTCTACCTGGTGTTCTGTTGTACTGCTGCTGAGCTTGTACTCAAACCACTAGATGCTGACCTTCCCACTCTTTTTTTCCTTTCCAAAGGCAGAGGAGCCTCATCCCATGGCCATCACCACTGCAGGCCCATGGAGAATACCTCCATACTACGGCTGATGTTCCCTTGAGGCTCAAGGGCTCTTCAGTCAGCTTGCAGTGAATGCTGCCTGGCCCAGTACTCATGCTCCAGGGCATTGGGTCCCCTTTCGCCCAGGGCAGGTCGAGACATGCCATCCAAGGGCCAAATTCTGGAATCAGGGACTCCAAGAGCCTACGTGGTGCTCTACAGCTCTGTGGCCGAGCTGGTACCTAAAGTGCAAGACAATGTCCCCTTTACTTTTTCCTCAACTTTTCTTAAGCAGATAGTGTTTTGCCTCGTAGCCACCACAGCTGGGAATGTGCTGAGTCTCACTTGAAGCCAGCTGATCTCAGATTTTCACCCAAAGCCATTAATGCAGTTCCTGGGTATCAGTGCTTGTTATTCAGGGTCCAAGGGCTCTTCAGTTAGCAGGCGAAAAATGTTGCCAGGACTGGGTCCTTTCCTTCAAGGCAGTGGTTTCCCTCCTGACCCGAAGTGAGCCTAGTATTGTTGTCTCGGAGTGATGCCCAAGGACCAAGAAAAGGGATATCACGACTCTGACAGGTGCCCTATCATGCTGTGGCTTAGCTGGTTTGCAAAATGCAAGAAAACATCCTCCCCACTCTTTTGGTTTCCTCTCCTCAGGCAGAAGGAAGGGGTTGCTTTTTAAGCTGTAAACTGTGCAGCCTCGACTTAGGGGTAGCATGACGCCAGCATTAGCTTAGCAACCCTGGCTTGTGTCTCAGTAAGTCACATGCCCACCTCACTCTAGTATCTCTAGGCCCAGTTCAGCACTGGGACTCACCTAGTTATTACAGTCCTTGTGGCATAGACCGCCTTTCTGGTTTATTTTATTTAGATCCTCAGAGTACTTTAGCCCAGTGGTGAAGCTTGCAGAATTCAAATTTGAACTGCTGGGATTGACAGTTTCTCTCTGGCGAGGGCTGCTTAAATGCTCCCTCTGTGGGCTGGCATCAGCTGAGTTTGTTCTGGTTTTCTTTTCTGCTATAACAGGACAGCATTGAGTTTAATGCCTCACAATTCCTGGGCTCTCCCTCCCCCAGCCCAATTAAAGGCTCTCTGTACCATTCTGCTGCTGCCAGGTGGTGTCAGCAATTCAAAACCGTTTTTCTTCCCTCTTCAGTGCCTCTTTCAGTGATACGACAGTAAAACCAGGTACTGTGAGTGCTCAACTGACTTTTCATACGTACGAAGGTGTTTTCTCTTGTATGTGTAGACAGTTGTCAAATTACTACCCTTTTGGTGAGGGAAACAATTGATGGAGCCTTCTGTTCTACCATCTTGTTCCACCTCCACCATGTGCTAAAAAGTCATTTTATTTCAATAATTATATGTTATATCAGACAAAGTCTTGGGATGCTTTATCATTCAGAACTTTGTGAAAACAACGCAAGCCATTAATGACAATGAAGAGACCCACATCATGACATGAATACGGTACTTTAAAGATTTGTTACAAACTCCCATTTTCTGTCACACCAATACACTAAGAAAAGGTTTAGATCCTTTAGGTGGTATGCAAAGTAATGGACCTCCAGGTCTTTTACTCCCTAATCTTTGAAATCTGTGAATATGTTACCTTACAGGGTAGAAAGTAACTTTGCAGGAGCAATAAAGGATAAACTGGAAATGAGAGATTATTCTGAATTATCCAGGTGGGTCCCACCTAATCACATGGGTTCCTAAAAGTGGAAGAGGAAGGCAGAACTTTGGGTTGGAGAGACGCAACAGAAGAAGAGAAAAGGTAGGAGTTGAGAGAGATTCAAAGGGTAAGTGAGACTCAACTGTCATTGCTGGCTTTGAGGAGGGAGGAAGGTAGCCATAAGCCAAGGAAGTTGACGGTTTCTATAAGCTTGGTTCAGGCCTCAGCTTAAAGTCAGTGAGAAAATGGGGATCACAGTCTTAAAACCACAAGGAACTAAATTCTGGAAGCCACCTAAATAAAAAAGGAAATAGATTCTCCCTTAGAGCCTCCAGAATGAAGCATTACCAACATTACCAATGTCCCAATTTTAATCTGTTGAAATTATTAGTATTATTATTATTATCTTTCAACATACAGAACTGTAGATAATAAATTCATGTTGTTTTAGCCCACTAAGTTTGTGGTAATTTGTTGTGGTACTATTAGAAAACTAATATATTAAACCTACCATGTTAACAATAATACTGATATAATTACAGTAATTATAATAGTTTACTATTTTTATTGAGCACTTACTATGCCCCAGTCTGTGTATAAGTATAGTAATTATATTAATTCAATTCATATTTAGATTCTATGAGTTAGACTTAAATATCATAGATGTGAGGAAACTGAGGTGCTAAATGGTTAAGTAACTCATCCAAAGGCATTTCATTAAAAGCACCATTAAAATCAGCAATGTCAGCATGTTTTTAATTTTACCTTGGATGTAGTTATCATAATTTTTATTTGTAAGCAATTGATAACATGACATAATATGTTTAAAGCTTTGAAACATAACTATTAAACCCAAAATCAATGAGTTATTGAAATGCATCAAGATAGAACTTTTAAAACTCAATTTACGTACTGTTTTATTTTAATTTCTTTATTTCTAAAATCAGCCTGCATTTAGCAGCTATTCTATTTTTTGTATGTTCATTTCTGATTTATTTAAAATATACTTATAAAATGCTTGTAACAAATTAATAGATTAAAATGGAAAACATTTTTGGGCAATATTTATTAATTCTTTGAACTTCTGAGTCTCATGTGCTCCAAATCACATAGTAAACTTTCACCACACAAATTATTTTTAGAGATATTCCTTGACCATAAGATAAGATCTTCTTCTAATTTAGTTGAATTAAAGTGACCTTGCAAAAAAAAATTGCCTACCCATTTGTAGTATCTACAGATTTACTTCATTTGAATTATGGGAAATAATCTCCATAGAAACTCATTGCCTGAATGTTCTCACTCATAGGTGGGAACTGAACAATGAGATCACTTGGACTCGGGAAGGGGACCATCACACACCGGGGCCTACCATGGGGAGGGGGGAGGGAGGAGGGATTGCATTGGGAGTTATATCTGATATAAATGATGAATTGATGGGTGCTGACGAGTTGATGGGTGCAGCACACCAACATGGCGCAAGTATACATATGTAACAAACCTGCACGTTATGCACATGTACCCTAGAACTTAAAGTATAATAAAAAAAAAATTAAAAAAAAAGAATTTAAACAATGCAACAAACTGAAATAAATAATCTTATTAAAAAGTGTACAAAAGACATGAAGAAACACTTCTCAAAAACAACTTCTACTACAATTTTGTAAACAAAATACATAATAAATATCATCACATGCGAAAAAAAAAAAAAAAAAGAAACTCATTGCCTGAAACCCTACTTCTCAAAACAAAAGCAAAATCACATACTCTCTCTCTCAGAAAAAGTCTCCCCTATGCCAGCTGGGATGGCTTTTTGGGAGAGAGAGAGCACTAGAGAGGAGAAGATCAGAAAAGCCAACCCATCTCCATGCTTCTTGGGTTTGGAAGAGTGACTGTGCATACTCTCTGACCCTACACAGTCAGAGGCTTGGAAAAAGAAGAGGCAAGTATTGGATAAGTAGCTCACCTTAAGAAACTGGGGTACAGTTGCCCTACCTACCTGGGGAGCTTCCACAGAAAAACGCTATGTGACCAGGAGAAAGAGGTCTGCCAAGTACCTTTGCCTAAATATCCTTGAATTTAGAGTGCCAGGACCAGTGGGCAAGGGTGGCCCGCAGCAGTGGCAGAGGTAGGAGGTCAGGGTGCTGGATGAGTAGAGGATGAAGGATGTGATCAGTGCTCGAGTGGGCACTTTGCTGGCAAAAACAAAATTAAGCATTGAGTTACAGCAACTAACATTTCAGCCCAAATAGCCAACAGGGCAAACAATACTCAGTGGGATGAGAGACACAGCTCTGGAGACGAACATAAGGAGGAACTAGCACAAAGTCAGCTGGTTCTTCTTAATACAGTGCCGCTGACATTGAATTCTATTTTAGGAATAGGGAAGAGGAGGTTGGAGGACAAATTAATACAAATTAACATGTTTCTAAAAGACCATCTTTAAATAATCTTATAAGATTAACTTCAAACTAATTTGGTTATGTATTTATTTTGTTTCCTCTTATCAGTAAGAGTGAGGTCAGCGGAAAGTTCAGACTAGTCAGAGATAACAGTAGCTCCATTTTTTTCAGACATCTATCCTATACTGGAAGTTAAATTTGAAACTCTATTATATGATATCTGGAAGTTTGCATTTTATTAACTTAAGCTTTGTGTACCTACAATGATACTTACTATGTTCATGGAGGAAAATATCTTTTGGGAAAATAATAATTGCTGGAATTCTTTTCATCATTTACTATATGCCACAGACTATTCTAGTACATATATTGTCTTTTAAAAAAATCCTATAACCCTACAAAATCACTTTTCAGCTGTTGCAAATGAGAAAACTCTGGAACAGAGGAGGTAAATAATCTGACAAGGATCAGCATTTTAATAGAAGGTGGAATCAGGATTCTGGACCAAGGAGTCTGAATCTAGAAGCTGAACTCTGAAGTCATAAGTTGTACTTATATCCCAGGAAGTAAAATTACATAGATCAGTTGTGAGTGGAAAATATGGAAACAAGAAAATATGTTTAAATATAATTCCCCTTTTAACCTGCCATTGGAAAAGAAAAAGAACTGTTGATTGACTGGTTCCCTTTTCTCACTCAAGGTATTTTATCAAAAAATAGCTCAGCTGGCTGGATATATAAAAGTCAGTTCCAAAATATGTTCTATCTTTTCCTATTCACAGGAAGCTACTTACACTGCTTTACTGCTAACAAATCAAAAATTGGTCTCAGACAAACAGTCAGCCAGAAAATATCCTTCTTCCTTTTTAGCCAGAGAGTGAGTTATGGAGTATTGATTCTTCTATACAATCCAACTATATCTTATAGTCAAATGTTATGTGATAAAACAAAATTTAAAGATAACTTCTTTAATATACAACTATTGTGGCTCATTAGGTGATAAAAAGTCATTTTCATTAGTGATGACTTTTTTTTATGTCATGGAAAGGGATGTTTGTGCACTACTGTAATAATAACTCAACTGTCGGCAGGATAATTATTAGTGTGGACCCATCATTTTATCTTTCACAACAATTAATGGTCCATGAGGCCAGCAGCTTAGACCTGCCACAGACAACTGCAGTTTCTGAATATTTCTTCCTCTGACATCTTCAGATGGGGAAGGAAGTTGGGATGGTGGGTGGGGGAAGAAAAGGAAAATAAAACAAAGGAAAATCAGAAAACATAAGATATTCTTTCCCAAATATCTTCTTTTAGGTTTCAGAAATAGTTTGTGCCTAGTCTAGGTCTTCTGTCTTTCACTATTCTGTTAAATTTACTTATTCAAAGTAAAGAATCAGGCCTCCAAGACACCTGATGAGTTTCGTAACTAAATTCAGGCAGTGCATTGAGACCCTACTGACAATATGCAGCCGTGGCTGTGTCTTATTCTATGATATGCACTCTTTTTTTTTATAAGGACACCATCTGGTTCCTACTAAAGTGGGAGCAAAACTTTGAGCACACGTAGAGATAAATATAGGAATAATAGACACTGTGGACTACTAGAGAGAGGAGGTAAAAAGGTGGCTTAAAAAACTGCCTATTAGGTACTGTGCTCACTGCCAGGGTAACAGGATCCCTACTCCAAACTCCAGCATCATGCGATATTCCCATGCACCAAATCTATACATGTACCACCTGTATCTAAAAGTTACAACTAAAAAAATTTTTTTTCAGATAAAAGGAATAAAATATTTAGGCAAAGCTTAATTTCCATTTTTAAAGAACATTATTTTGATTATGAAATTTAATGTTATATTTCAAATATGTACTTTGTGGCCTCAAAGATTCCTGTTTGTTAGATCTTTCAACTCTTGACCTCCAGTGTCTCATGAGCAGGAATGAGCAGAGAGTCCAAGACCTTGAGTTATTTCTGGAAGGACAACCACCCACTTCTCCCACCCACGTTCACCTCTCACCCCCTTTTCTGTCTTGAGGCCACCAGGATTGGTTTCATCCTGGATATTAACTTTGTTTATCTTAGTCATCAAAGAAGCCCAGGACTACTGGATCTTCTTCACCCCAAACTCCTTACTTGTCAATATAACCCAATATAATCCCTTTGGTGATCTCCTACAACCATTTCCCATCCTTTCACCAACTCCTCAAGTCCTTCCTACTGCTCATGGAACTCCTGGCCTGTCAGCAGCAAAATCTCCAGAAGATTCATCTGTTCTCTGAGTATCCCCTTCCCTTTCTGGCTCTACAAGGAAAACAAAACTCTACGCAAGGAGTCACTGACCCCTGCAGTCTCCTCCACTGGGAGCTTTTTCTCTCCTGTAAAACTTATAACTTTGATCTGGAGATGGGGTGTCTTCCTTACTCCCTGTGTCCACTTCCAGACAATTCACACCTCTCATTCCTTTAAACACTGGCTATGAATTTAGTAATATCACATTGCACCACAGACATTATCTCCTTCTTGGAGTCATGTACCTAACCTTCATCACTGTCCTGTACTCTGAACATTTTCCCTTCTGATGGGTGGTGGCATTATGACTCTTCTTGATGCAATACTCACGATTCAATGTCCTGAGCTTCTCAGTATCTGGATCTTCTATTTACTAATACCCCTAGTTCTTGAGTCTATTTAAGCCCTTCACTGCCAAGGTCTTTACTAATAATTCCATCTTCTCATAAAGAAGTGGCCAGAAAGAAGTTAGGCAAATTCATACTACCATGTCTATTCACTACCTGCATTTATGCCCGAATTCATGTCTTTATAGTTTGAGTAAACTGCCCTTTCACAGAGCAATGCCTCTGCCATTGTTCTCAAACTCATTTTCCTCACCTACTCATGAACATGGTGCCAGCAGTTCTCCTGGCTCTCTCCTACATCATCATTTTTTCCTCTCTCCTAGTTAATTTCAATCAACATGGAAAATGCTTTCATTTTCCAATCTGCCTTCATTGTTACACATACGACAATCATTCATCCTTTCCAGTGCCAGACCATAACAGCTTGGTGCTTTAACGGAGTCAACTGAAAAAAAAACTCTAGTTACAGTCATGGGAAAAATGAAGTGCACTCCCGCGTTTCCATCATCTGTGTCATTCCTGAGATTGTACTCTGGTTACTTCACACCTTACTACTACTACAATTTGCTAGAAAGATACCCAGAATTTAAAGACAAAGATATATGACTGGATTAGTAAATCTGTAAAATTTGATCAATAACAACAGATTAATAAGGAAGAAAATCTTTTAAAAATGATATTATAATTAACCATCCCAATGTTTGCTTGGTCAATTCAAAGTTGTTATTCCCCAGAACGACTAACTCTGTCTCCAATCAACAAACTGGTCAGAAAAGAAAAACTGACACTAAGACACAGACAAAGGTTAGTCACCCTGGGTCTCTTATTAGATTTCTTTCATCTTCCCTAAGTTTAATTTAGTCTGTGAAATAAGTATTTTTTTCTGTTTATAAAAGAGAGATGGATCTCAAGAGCATAATGCTAAATAAGGGAAACCAGATGTAAAAGACTTTATGATTGCATTTACATAAAATATTAGAAAAAGCAAAATGACAGTGACAGCTAGCAAATCAGTGTTTGCCAGGTTTTTGGTATGAGAAAGGAGACTAAGTGTAAGAGGTGGACTTCCTGGTTGATGGAAATATTCTACATCATATTGTCATGGTTGTTTTACAACTGCGTACATTTTTGGAAAACATTGAATGGTAAAGTTCAAATAAGTGAATTTTATTATGTGTGAATTATAATTCAATAAAAAACTAAAAACGTATTTTGTGAATTATATGGCCTCTGTAGAGAGTTTATCTGAAAGAATTAATTTCACCCCAACATTCAAAAATTTCCAATGATCAGTAAATTATATAACAACAAAAACAGTTGTCTCTTAGTCAAATATCAGATACATGTACATTTCACTTCAAAATAAATTATAATAATTTCACCTTTTACAATAAAAATTATATAATCAACACTTGATACATTTATTTTATAAAAATATACATTTAAAATTTTAGTTTTTAATACATTTCATATTTTTACTGGTTGCTAATAAAGTGTCCTGAAAAAGTAACAAGGCATTCTTGTATTTTCTAAAACTCAAGATAAAATATTTATACCAATAATTTCTATTCAAATTTCTAAAATTCAGCTCTACTTGTGATATAGTTTGGCTTGATGTCCTGACCCAAATCTCATCCTGAATTGTAATCCCCATGACATGGACAATGAAGTTCAGACTGAAGTGGTCTCCAATGGAGATGCAGAACTTTTTGGGAACTGGAGCAAAGGTGACTCTTGTTACACTTTAGCAAAGAGACTGGTGGCATTTTGCTTCTGTCCTAGAGATCTGTGGAACTTTGAACTTGAGAAAAATGACTTAGTGTATCTGGCAGAATAAATTCCTAAGCAGCAAAGCATTCAAGATGTCACTTGTTTTTTTCTGAAAGCCTGTAGTCATATGCATTGACAAAGAGATGATCTGATATTGGAACTTATGTTTAAAAGAGAAGCAGAATATAAAAGTTTGAAAATTTGCATCCTGACCATGCAGTAGAATAGAAAAACCCATTTTCTGGAGAGGAATTCAAGCTTTCATCTGCAGAAATTTGCATAATGAAAGGAAGTTGAATGTTAATAGCTAAGACAATGGGGAAAATGTCTCCAGGAGATTTCAGAGGCCTTCATGGCAGCCCTTCCCATCAAAGGCCTAGAGACATAGGAGGGAAAAATGGTTTCCTGGGCCAGGCCCAGGGCCTGCCTGCTCTATGCAGCAACAGGTCATAGTGCCCTGCATCCCAGCTGCTTCAACTCCCGTTGTGGCTAGGGGACAAAGGTGCAGCTCAGGCCATTGCTTCAGAGAGTGCAAGCCCTAAGACTTAGCAGTTTCAACATGGTGTTCATCCTATGAGTGTGCAGAAGACAAGAGTTCAGGTTTAGAAGCCTCCACCTAGATTTCAGAGGATATATGGAAACACCTGGATGTCCAGGCAGAAGTCTGTGCAGAATTGGAGCCCTCATGAAGAACCTCTGCTATGGCAGTACTGAAGGGAAATGTGGGATAAGAGCCCCCACACAGAGGCCCCACTGGCTCACTCTCTAGTGGTGCTCTGAAAAGAGGGCAACCATCCTCCAGACCTCAGAATGATAGATCCAGTTACAACTTGCACCATGAGCTTGGAAAAGCCCCGGGCACTCCACACCAGCCCATGAAAGCCTCTCCAGGGGCTGTACCCTGCAAAGCCACAATGATACATTTCTCCAAGGCCTTACGACCCTAATCCTTTCTTCAGCGTGCCCTGAGTGTGTGACATGAAGTCAAAAGAGATCATTTTGAAGCTTTAAAATTTAATGAGTGCCCTGCTGGGTTTTGAACTTGCATAGGTCCTGTATCCCCTTTGTTTTGGCTAATTTCTCTCATTTGGAATGGTAACATTTACCCAATGCCTGTATCCTCATTGTGTCTTGGAAGTAACTAACTTGTTTTTTATTTTATAGGCTCATAGATGGAAGGGATTTGCCTTGTTTGTCTCAAATTAGATTTTGGACTTGGACTTTTGAGTTAGTGCTGGAATGAGTTAAGACTTTGGGGGACTGTTGGAAAGGCATGATTGTGTTTTGAAATGTGAGAAGGACATGAGATTTGAAAGAGATCAGGGGCAGAATGATAGAGTTTGGCTCTGTGTCCCCACCCAAATCTCATCTCAAAGTGTAATTCCCACATGTTGAGGAAGGGACTTGGTGGAAGGTACTTGGATCATAGGGGTGATTTCCCCTATGCTGTTTTCATAATGGTGAGTGAGTTCTCACAAGATCTGATGGTTTAAAAGTGTTTGGCAGCTCCCCACTCCCTCCTGCTGCTAGGTAAGATATGCCTTGTTGCCCCTTTGCCTTCTGCTATGATTGTAAGATTCCTGAGACCTCCCAAGTCATGTGAAATTTGAGTCAATTAAACCTCTTATTTATAACTACCCAGTCTCAGGTAGTTCTTTATAGCAGTGTAAAAATGGACTAATACAACTTGTCAAAAGCAGAAAATGCATTTGAGAAAATTAAACCTCAATCATGATATAAACACTCAGTAATCCAGAAATAGAGGGAACTTCCTCAATTAGATAAAAAGAATCTACATAAACCAACAGGTAACATCACACTTAATGATGAGAAACTAGATACTTTGATCCTAAGACCAGGAACAAGACAAGATGTCCCCCTCACAATTTCTATATAACAACATATAGTATGTCATTGTTAATGAAATAAGGAAACATACAAACAGAGCGTACAGCATACTGTATGTTCACAAGTAACATAATTGTTTATGTATAATATTCCAAAGAATTAACAAAATAAATTCCTGGAACCAATAGTTATAGCAAGGTTGTAGAAAAGAAGACTTCTATATAAAAGTCAATTGCTTTCTTATATCAGCAATGAACAATTGTTAGTTAAAATTAAAAATGTAAAATTAAATTTACATTAACAATAACAAATTAAAAAAATAGATATGAGAATAACAAAAATGTACAGAATAAATGTTAAGAAAATTATAAAACTCCAGTGAAAGAAGTCAAGGAACAATTAAATGAAGGAGATATATTCTTTGTTCTTAGATTGGAAAACTCAATATTGTTAAGATTTTAATTATTCCCATGTAGATGTATAGATTCCATACAATCTCAGTTGCAATCCCAGTAAGCTCTTTTATTGATACCAGCAAAGTAAATCTAAAGTCTACACAGAAAAAAAAACCCAAACAAACAAGATTAGTTAACACTATATTGAACAAGAGCAAAGCTGGAAGACTATCACTACCCAATTTTAAGACTCACCATAAACCTACAGTATCAAGACAGTATCAAGTGTTGAACTGACAAAAGAATAGACAGATAAGTAAATGGAACAGAATAGAGAGCCTAAAACTAGCCCCAGTCACACATTGTCAACTCATCTTTAACAAAGGGGCAAAAACTATTCAAGTGTGAAAGATAATTTATAAATGGTGCTGGAAAATTGAAAATATGTAGGCAAAATAATAAAATTTAGACACTTATTTTACATCTTTCACAAAAATTAACTCCTAGTGGATTGATCATTGACCAGAAATATGAAAGGTAAAACTATACTACTTCTAGAAACCAATGTAGGAAAAGATCTAAGGGACTTTGAGTTTGGTGTTGAGTTTTTAGATACAATACAAAAAGTACAATCCAAGCAAGAAAACCATTGATAAAGTTGGGCTGTACTAACTTTAAAATCTTTTCCTCTGTGAAAGACCCTGTTAGAATGAAAAGAGAAACCCAGATAGGAAGAAAGTATTTGAAAAACACAAGTTTGATAAATGAAGTGTATCTAAATATGGACAAACATTGTATATCTCAAAATAGCTGAGAGTAAATTTCAAATTTTCAAATCCCCAAAATGATCAGTTTTCGAGGTGGTGGATGTTTTTCTTAGCTTCATTTAATTTTTCCACATTATATTCATAAATTTTAACATTACTTAATACCCCATGAATACATACAACTAAAACTTCTCAATTTATAATAAAATAAACAAAACTGCCAGTCATGAATTAAAAGAAAAACTGAGAAACTGAAAACTGGATTGGATCCTAGAACATAAAAAGAACATCCATGTAAAAACTGGTGAAGCAAAGAAGACTGTAATGTTGTTACAAATACACTCTTGAGACAAACTTTAGACACATCTAATCCCTGCAAGCCTCGACATTTGCATTCATCCTTGAGGGGCTTGTATTGCTCAGTGGTAGCAAGCATCCTTCTAAGTCAGTTTGGAGAGAAACCATCACCCTTGATGTTGAACACCTGACTTGCTTTCAACAAGAATTTTGTCAAGTCAGTTTAGCCAGAATTCCCCCTCCTCACTCCTGATATTTCCATCCACTGGTCCCTACCCTGCTTCTTGGGTATCCAGCCCCATCTGTCCATGGTGTATTCAGAATTGATCCAAGTTCTATACTGAGGTTTCTTTTCCCATATTGCAATAGTTCTGGTATAAAATCTATTTTTACTACTTTATTGTCTGGCTCTGGTTTTCTTTAACAGTTAGTAAACTATTCTGTATGATACTTAATGGTGAACCCATGACATTATGCATTCCATAGAATTGCAGAACACAAAAAGTTAACTTTTATGTAAACTATGGTATTTAGTTACCAATAAAGTATCAATATTGGTTCATTAATTGTAATAAAGGTCCCACACAAGTGCAAGATATTAATAATGGGGAAATATGTGTGCATGTGAGAAAGGGATAGATATAATAAATCTCTGTACTATCTACTTAATTTTTTGGTAAGTTTAAAGCTGTTCTAAAAAATGATGACACCATTGACTTATCTGGAAAAAAGGTCTTACCTTTTGATCAAGAGGTGAATTATGTATCTATGCACCCCTAGTATGCAGATGTTGCATAGGCATAGGCAGTTGTAGCTGTATTTCAGAAGAGGGTGCTCAGTTAGAGATAGAGATATGAAGATTATTTAGAGCAATGACAATAAATAATCTCTAAGACTGAAATCATAGAATGAAAGAAAACAACAGCAAGATTATTTCTGAAGAATCCCGACATCTGGAAATTGGGAACATGAGTAGATGTAGGCAAAGTGTAAACAACATTCACTTGAGAAATAAGAGGAAAATAAGAAGAATGAGATATTAAATTGCAGAATAGCTTATGCAAGACTTAGACTCAAGATATATTTTTCAGTTGAAACAA
Organism: Rhinopithecus bieti; assembly: GCF_001698545.2. Classification (NCBI taxonomy): domain Eukaryota; kingdom Metazoa; phylum Chordata; class Mammalia; order Primates; family Cercopithecidae; genus Rhinopithecus; species Rhinopithecus bieti. The sequence continues at coordinate 437,676 of NW_016809106.1, read as the reverse complement.
GAAAAGTCATATTATGCTATGCAGCCAGGAAAACTTCCATCAGTGTATTAGTATGCAAAATACTGTCAAATATATGTAAAAGACAAGTAGAAATTTTCATCTTTTCCAAAAATAATCCAACCCTAGTAAATAATTTTACCTAAGGGAAGACACACCAATTAATGATTGTCTATATATATATATATGTTTTGTGACAGATTCTCACTTGGTTGCCCAGGTTGGAGTGCAGTGGCACGATCTCAGCTCACTGCAACTTCCATTTCCCAGGTTCAAGTGATCCTCCCAAGTAGCTGGGATTACAAGGGTGTGCCACCACGCCCAGCTAATTTTTGTATTTTTAGTAGAGATGGGGTTTTTCTATGTTGACTAGGCTGGTATTGAACTCCTGACCTCAAGTGATCTGCCTGCCTCAGCCTCCCAAAATGCCGGGATTACAGGTGTGAGCCACCACACCAGGCCTGTCTTAATATGTTCTTATTTTTTGCATAACACTCATCATTCTTTCAAGTCCTTCAATTTTCTACCTGAAAGAAAGTGTTGGTAACTGACCTGCTTACCATAGTAAGCTCTCAATTAATGGTTTTTCATTAACTCTATTAGTCCTTTAGACATGAACAACAAAGAAAGACTGTGTGAAATTATTTTCAGCTGTGTGCATTGTGTTTTAAAAATAATCTGATGAGTTCACTCTTTTATCAGTGTACCACGTAATAGAATACCCTTATATCTATTCCTAATTTTAAGAGTGTATGTTATATATTTTACTTGGGTTAACTTGTTTGTGTTTAGATCTTGTGACTTCTATAGTAATAATATTAATTGAAAAAAGTACACAGTTAAATAAGTATTCTACTAAACCAGTTTCTTCAAGCAAACATTAGTAATTTGAGGTTTAAGACAATAGCTCCTTACGTTATTAAGAAGTGTTTAATACTATAGTAAGGTATCTTTGTCCCCTTTTGTTAAAAGACAAATAGAAACTTACATTTATGGCCAAGACAAAATACTCTCTCTGCTCTCTCTCTCTCCCTATATATATTATATATAAAAATAATATAATAAAATAAAAACTTAAATGTGTTTTGTTGAACTGTACACCATACATACAAATTTACTTCTTATTTCCTCTTAAATAGTATTGAATATAGTATCTTACTGCAGTGTTCACAAAACCAACTTACAATGATTCTCAAATCTCTCAGGTTTCCTGAAAACCAAAACAGAAAATTATGTTTCATCTGTATTCAACTATAATTTTAATGAAAATAAAATGGAAGCTATTTAGAACTAATGAAAATTATATCCACATCCCTGAGAAAAGACTTTAAATTCTCTTTAGATGTAGCAGCATGGATATCATTGGAGTGTCATTTTCAGTAAAAACTTCAATGAAATCGAAGAAAGAAGATTGGCATATGAAGAAGACCCAATGGGAAATGAGAGAGTGAAGCCTGCATGATGTTTTTTCTCTAAATATTTCTGCCTTAGACTTGAATAGCAGACTGTCTTATATTTGGAAAGAATGCAATAGAAAACAAGAGTAGTGCTAAAGATGAAAGCCCCCTGAACAGTGTGAGGACCAAGATTCATCTAAAAATGACACGGCAGAGAAGGTAGAAGATGCACTGTGATTGGGCAGCGTTGGCTTTAGTGACAGCAGCCGTTTCTACTGCAGGCTTTCTCTAGCAGTATTTGGCTATTTAGAGTCTGCCTGTGGCATGTAGGTGGTTGGGTAAGTTCAGACTGGATTTTTAATGAGAAGGTGATGGAAGAAGAAAAGAAAAAGTTTATTGTGGCTGCTGTAACAATGAGCACACGTTTGGTGTCTTAAAACAATGCACATTTATTCTTTTACAGTTATGGAGGTCAGGAGTCCAAAACCAGTCTGAACTGGGCTGAAATCAAAGTATCTGCAGGTCCACTCTCCTTTTGGAGGCTCCAGGGAAACCTGTTCCTTACTTCTTCCTGCGTCTGGTGGCTGTAGGATGTGGCCAAAATCTCCTTGGATTTTGGCCACATCACTCTAATATCTGCCTCTGTTGTAACATTGCCTTCTCATCTGTGTGTGTCAAATCTCCCTCTCCTTTTCTTAGAATACATGCTATTGCATTTAAGGACCACTTGGAAAATCTGGGATAAACTTCCCACCTTTAGATCCTTGACTTTATTATACCACAAAAGACACTTTTTCCAAATAAGCTAATAGTTAGTTTCCAGGAGTTAAGTCTTGGAATCTGGGGACCATTAACTGGCCTGCAGAGGGTATTTGATGATGGTTTCAAAGATCAAAGTGATATGGAACCTAAGCTAGATGAGAAAGTGAGAAAGAAGAGTGTTAAAACATGGAAAAGAAGACAACTGTAAATCATATAATCAATATATTAAGAGAAGGAAAAATCAGATGCTAAACCATATAGGCTAATTTAATTTACATTAAACATACATAGAAATTAATGTGTGTAGATGCATCTACAATATATAAATGTATGCAAATATGTTAACAGCGATTTTTTTCCTGGTGACGCTATTGGAGTGGTCTTTATATTTATTTAGTTTGTATTGTCTCCATAGTAGCATAGCCAAAATCTAAACTTTAGGGAAAAAATCCCTGCACTGTTTTATCTCATATATGAAGTATTTTTGATGATCTTTGCAATATAACCATATTTCACTTGAAACATTTGGAGGAAAATCTGACATGGTGAATCAAACAATGTAATAGAGCCAGAAACATAGACTCCATTAAACCGAGACAATATCTTAAGTTAAAGCAACACAAACTTCTTAAACATAAGAATTTGTCATCTAGGATAAAGACCATGTAATTCTGATGACCTGGGGAGTTGAACATCAATAATCAATTATTTTGATTTGGCAATTTATTTTCCCTAACTTCAATCCTCCTTCAACTGCTGGTAAATATAATTCTTCAGCTCCCCATTGATCTCAGTGAGGGACTCTCACTTGAGGCTTACTTGGTGGTTATAAAATACCTTACGCTCTTCAGATAAAAGGGATGTTAGTGCAAAACACTAACAAGCATTGTAATTATAAGTGGTCTGAGCACTAAGGTGTTTGTTTAGTACTGGAAGCTGGGAAATACATAGTTTGAATATAAAAGTGTCAAAACCACGTAGTTTGGGAAATATTTCAGGAAAGTTGATGAAAAGGCATTGGTTTGAAGTGACGTTTTCTAATTCTTTCAAAAAATAATGCAAGAAATTAGGCAACGACTCAATGCAAGCCAACAGATAAGAATAGTAATTTAACAAATTAAATTTTCTAAAAGAAAAGCTATAAAAGAAGAGTAATTTATGGCAATATTGATCCAAGGGAATGAAATTGAATGACAGAGCTCTATTCCAGGTAAAAGACAATGTAATTAAATTGGTTTTATTGGAGCCACCTAGCAGGATAGATTTTAGTGAAGATCATTATTGACATATTTGGGAAAGAGACAACTGAATTCGTATGTTCCTCCATCATTATTATGCATTGATAGTATTAATCTGTTTGTTCTGCAAAGATGGCACATATATGCTTAATGTCTGCCATTTAGTTTTCTAGCTACAAAAATATTTGTACTACTGATTTTTATGAGCATTATGTGGTCATGATGCAATAGTTGCTATGAATAGGAATAGTTACTGTAAATGATCCCATTTTTTTCTCAATGTGTGATTGCCCTTAGAGGATCTTATTTGATGTCTTACAAAATGTTAACAGAACCTCAAACTGACAATATTCTCTTTATTTTTAAATAAAATGAAGGGCATGTTCTGATTGCTCACAGACTCTTGTCTCTGAATTTACTGACATTTTAAATTTAAATGTCAAACTTAATAGTGACTCCAGAGAATGTTTTCATAATAAGTTGAATAGATGAACTTTTGAAGGAAGATTATTATGGTCAGTAGGTTAACAAAATGCAAGAAATTCAGGATGACTTTGGAAAATATAATTTTGTATAATTATCTGTAGAATAAATGGTTTTTAACATGGAGAGTAACTTATTCTCAATGAATCCCACTCAAATATATTTTCTGTAAAGTATTGTGGCTGCATGAGAATTTATTAATGGGCAACATATAAACATGCTAACTCCTCAAATATTTCAAGGACGATGAGGATTTGTATGCACATTTATGCCTAGGGCTGTGCTCCTTAAACATTAATGTATATAGGAATAGCCTGGAGGTTCTATCTCTGTTTCAGTATGTCTCATCTGGGCTGCACGATTCTGCATTTTTAGACAGCTCCCAGGTGAGATTGCTGCTGCTGATTCACAGGGCTACATTTTGAGTAGCCCAAGGCCCCACCCCACCATGTATCACACGCAGCTCTCTGTGTTGAACAAAATTATCATCAGATGTAAAAAAAAGCGTGGCAATGAAAGCTTATTACTCAAGTGGAAAGCAAGTTATTTTATGTATGTATTTATTATTTATTTACATTATTATTAAAGTAGAATGCAAGTCAGAAAGAAGCTTATAGTCAGACAGCAGGTTTTGTAGATAAAGTTCACGAAAGTGATTTAATGGTCAGACTAAATTTTCCACTCTTTTAGACATAATTTCTTATAAATTGATGTGTTGTCCCCTGCATCCCTGTAGAACATACCATTGGTAGAAATAAACATTGTCCAATTTTTTTAAAGGTAGATATGCTTTTGTTGCTTTTTAAAGTGCATCTGCTTAGATGTGAAAAGATACACGGTCTCCATTTTATACCTGCCAGCTATAGGCAGTGATGCTAGAAATAAATGTAATTTTTTTTCCTAGAAATTGGAATTAAAACAGATTAAATTTAGCTTTATAAAGGTGGTCAAATCCATTTTCTAAAATTGTACCAGTACAATAAATATAAGCATCTTTAGCATTTAAAATATGTTGTGGAAATCAATCATTAAAACAAAAAACAGATTGTGTAAATCAATCATTAGAAGCAATTTAAAAATGTTTCTGAAAATACACAAATAAAATATACTAAATTGGTAATATTTTGGGTGTCAGTAATCAAATAGTATAATATTTATGAGTGAGAGCATAGATTGGAAGTAAAAGAACAAAAATCATCCACAAAGAGACAGCATAGTACAGTTTTTAAAAGTGTCCAGTAGTTCTGTAGCCTGGGGTAAATTACTTCAATTCTGTGTCCATCATTTTCTCATCTGCACAACAGAGATCATTGTAACTGCCTTAAAGTGTTGTTCTATATATGAATACATGTAAAATCTAAGAACAATGCCTGGAAGATAGCACATTCTGAGTAAATGTGTCTTAGTTCTTTCAGACTGCTCTAACAAAATACCATAGACAGGGTAGCTTATAAACAACAGAAACTTATCAAAACTCTGGTGACTGGGAAGCCCAATATCAAGGTGCCAGAACAGTCAGTGTCTGGTGAGGGTCTCTTTCCTGGTTCATAGATTGCAGTCTCTCTCTCTGTCCTCACCTAGTGGAAAAGGGTAAGGCAGTTCTTTTCTCTGGGGCCTCTTACAAAGAGGGCTCTATCCTCATGACCTAATCACTTTCCAAAGGCCTCACCTCCCAATACCATTACTTAATGGGTTAATATTTCAACATATGAACTTTGGGGAGACACAACTCTTCAGGTCATAGCATTTAGCTATTATTATCTAAATTTTTGCTAAAGTTAAAAGTTTTTTTGTGAAGAATCAGTATTTCTAAGCGATATTTGGGAATGTCTATAGGGATATTTTATAAGCCCTTCAAAATCAATGTCTTCAAATCTGTACTTATCAGGTTCAGCATTAATACTCTGTCTGCCTATTTGCTGTCAACTCCTCCCCCCAACAAATACATAATCAATAAAACCTTTGACCAAGGAAAGCTGAGTTTGTTAGACCTAATGTGATAATGGATAATACCACTTAGGTAGAAACTTAATACAATACCAGAATAGAGACTTTGGGGAAAGATATTGATATTGATTGAAAGGTGGGAAGCCGATTGGGATTGGACAAAGTTCATGGCATGGTAATTTGGGATTGGCAGGTACAGATGGCAGGAGTGTGGTTAAAGTGAGTCACAATAAATAGCTGCCTGTTAGGGGAGGACTTTGCCCAGGTGGGCAATCTATTGTCCAGAAAAGGAGAGCTGCTGTCTCAGAATAAATACTGTCTGTATAAATTAATTTTGGGGGATGTTATAGAGCCAACAGTAAAAATATTTGTGGATTATAGCTTTATATTCCTGACTGAGAGTTTCACTGAAGAAGTGGTTAAGTCATGCTGACACAGGTTGTGTCAGTTTTCAGGTCCAATAGTGTGTGAAAGTAATCTTAATTCTGATACCTAAAGTTCTCATGACTTAATGATTGTCATGCCTAAAGTTCAGATATAGATGCCTAAGTGACAGCAACAAAAACATATTATATTCCCCAATTTTGCTCCTTTTCTCGTTCATATCCCTAGTTTACATCAACCATCTACCAGATATTTTTGGAAGACTCTATCTTCTCTATTGATGTCAGATTTAATGTCAGAACTACCAAAATGACTTTTTAGCTTTATCCTCACTGTCAACACTCTTGTCCTTCAAACCACATCTATAGTTTTTAGGATATAATCTCAGTATTATCATTCCACTGCTTAATATCCTCTTTGTCTGTAGTATGAAATGCATCTGTTTCTCAAGATGTAAGACTCCTTATAGCTTGTGGGGTGACCAGTTTTGCAGGCTTAACTTCTTCCTTGGTCATTAGAACCCAAGCCTTGCTCTGCCTTGCACTGCCTTGCCCTTCCCTTCCCTTCCCTTCCCCACTCCCATTCCGTCTTGTTCCCTTTCCTTTCTCTCCTTCTTCTCCTCTCTTCTCCTCCTTTCCTTCCTTCTTTCCTTCCTTCCTTTTCCTTCCTTCCTCCCTTTTCCTTCCTTCCTTTTCCTTCCTTCCTTCCTCTCTTGCCTTCCTTCTTTCCTTCCTTCCTTTCCTTCCTTCCTTCTTTCCTTCCTTCCTCTCTCCTTCCTTCCTTCTTTCCTTCCTTCCTTCTTCTCTCTCTCCTTCCTTCCTCTCTCTCCTTCCTTCCTTCCTTCCTTCTTTCCTTCCTTCCTTCCTTCCTTCCTTCCTTCCTTCCTTTCCTTCCTTCCTTTCCTTCCTTCCTTTCTTTCCTTCCTCTCTCCTTCCTTCCTTCTTTCCTTCCTTCCTTCCTCTCTCTCTCCTTCCTTCCTTCCTCTCTCTCCTTCCTTCCTTCCTTCCTTCCTTCCTCT